>NC_034598.1:33459393-33470556 GCF_900095145.1 Mus pahari
AGAAGAAGAAGAAGAAGAAGAAGAAGAAGAAGAAGAAGAAGAAGAAGAAGAAGAAGAAGAAGAAGAAGAAGAAGAAGAAGAAGAAGAGAGAAGATCAGTTTCTTCTGTTTTTAAGCCAGTGGTTCCCTAAGCGTGCGGTAGTACTGCCTAGTGGAATAGCTGAATTAATTTTAGGACTCTCTAGATGAACCTTTCTTTATGTTACTAACTATATGCTTCCTTGAGTGAATCTTGGGGCAAAACACAGCTTGGACATCCATCACTGATATAAAGTTTTTAAAAGCCCCATTATTGTTTAGACTGAGACTAAATTAGAGCAAAATTAAATTATTATCAAATGGAAAGTATTAAATAAATAATACCATAGCGGGGATATTAGGTCATTCAAACATCTTAAAGGGGGTTGTGCATGAGGGGTTTGGAGAATACTCTTTCAAGGATCTTTCTTTCTCTTATTGTTCTCTCCATGCCCAGCTCTGACATACGACTTCCTGGTATGTGTGGCTGGAATTCTGCCCTGCTTGCTGTGGGAACCCACTGTACCCTTACCTCAAGACTGACATAGTGCCCAGCACATAGTAGGAAGCGAGGCTTGCCCCTCAGCTTCTCAGCTTGTCTAATGCCTGGGGCCAACCGTCCTCCTGCCTCTGGGGCCTGCCCCTTAGCAACAAGCTTGGCGTTCCAAAGCCTGATCCTCCAGCTAAGAGGAGGAGACAGGGGACAGAAATAGAACAAGAAATCTTGAACACAGATAAAAGGCTTTTTGATATTTGCATGAAATATGCTACTTTAAAAGGAACTATTTTTATAGTATTATCTATAAGAGATTATAGGCAGAAATTAATTTTCTAAGTCTTTCTAGTTAAAACAGTCTGTGCACAGGAGGCATTTAAATTCCTCTTTTAATAAAAACCCATGTATTGTCCTGCAGGCAAAGGGCTTGGTTTCTTTGTACGATTATTTTGCCGTCTCTGAGGCCAAGAGAAATTTGTGAAACGCCATAAAATCTTCTCTGCTTACTTCACCGCATTCCAGACTTGTCTCTCTTCCTCATGAAGGATTACTGGAGGTGGGGGGTAGGAGCAGGGCAGAAATATCATAATATAGCCATTCAATGAAGTATTGCCAAGCCGTACAACACAGCAGTGGTAGAAAATAATGCTCATTGAATGAAGAAAGGTGAGGCGGGACTTCCTGCCAGAACTCAATGAACAGGGGACTGGCTATACAAACTGACTGGGGGACCCCTAAGCAGATGAAGTGTTAATTTATTAAATATCCCTTGATTTTCAGGGCTTACAATAAAAAGTATTTGTGGTCAGGAAAGTGAGAAAACAGGAAACACAAGTCTTCTAAGCCCATTTTTTTACGTTTGGAACAAAACCACCCCTTTCTCCAGGCCTGAACCTTGTGTGTTTATCTGAAAGCGCACGGGGAGGAAGAGGGAGCTTTATTTCTATTTAAAGTGCCTCTCTCTTCCCCATGGGTTTTGCTGCCAACAGGGAGCCTTCCTGTGGTTTCCTGGGGACCCTGCTGTCCTCCCTGTCTGTCTTCTGCCTTGACCTGCAGCGTCCTCCCTGGGCTGATGAGTGTACCCAGGCTCAGTTTCCCTGCTTTGGTCCAAATTCACAGGGAAGTGGGAAATGGTTTCATGATCAAAGCTGAACTTGATCTCTATCAAAGAAGCTTTACCATCCTGGAAATCTGAGCCACTTGAAAATGTAGTTTAGATCCAAGAGGGAAACTACTCAACTGTCCCTGCAGGGCCAGCTTGAAAGAAGAAAGGGGCAGGTCCCCAAATAGGAACTGCCTTTAATGTGATTTCCCCAGAACAGTGTGTTTGACCTGAGCCTCTGTCTTTGCACTTCATTTCCATGGGCTGTGGCCCATCTCGTTACAGTAAAGGTTAGGGTGGTAAAAAGGCCAGAAAGGGAACCTGTTCTCTTTCTCATACAGGGCTGAACATTTCAAATGAAGAAACCACCGCCACGGGAATGACTGATGATGGCTTACCTTGTACAAAAGTAAGAAGCCTGATCCCAGGTTGGTAGTCACTTCAGGAGCTGGAAACATGGCTCAGAGGTGGAGAGCTCTGACTGCTTCTCCCCAGGATCCAGGTTCAGTACCCACCTGGCGGGTCGCAGTCTTCCATAACGCCAGGGGATCAGATACCCCTCTTCTGGGCTCTGCAGGTACTGCATGCATGCAGTACCTGAACGCACACACAGGGGAAACATTCATAAACATAAACATAAACATAAAATAAAATTTAATAAAGAGAAGGACTTGGGCATGAGACTTATATCTTTAAACCTCAGTTTTCCCAAACTTGCTATAGGATTAAGGGCAGTTGGTTGTCTTTGTTGATTTGTCAATGTCTGTTCTTGACTCCATCCACCGGGTACATTCTTTACAAAGTACCATTTCTTCCCGTAGAGTCTGGAGCAGGGATGCTTGTATATTTAACACTGTCCTCTTATTTACTTTTCACTGAAGGAGAAGGCTGGTCAGAAGGACTTTAGACCTACAAGTAAGATTTTGAGCTGAGTCAGTTGGTAGACTTGTTGCCAGCACGTAAAAAGCCTTGGATTTGATCCGTTATCAGATAAACTGGGTATGCTGGTACATGTCTATAATCCTGCATTCTGGAGGTGGAGGCCATTTTGGGCTTCATAACATGTTTAAGGGCATCTCGGACAACATAACCCCTCATGAAACAGCAAACCCCAAGGACAGCTTCAGGAGTTGAAATGTACAGAGTTACTAGTTATAGTCCCTCTGTTATACGGGAAGTATTTACTTGCTCCATCTCGTATACTATAGTTCCTGAAGAGGCTGAAAGAAAATGTAGGTAGGTGATGAGGACTACTATTCTCATTCTCATTACACCTCTGCTGGCTTAACTGATAAATGGGGGTGACCCGGGCAAGACACCCAGCTCCACAAATTCAAGTCTTCTCCTCTGTCACAGGTGACCTGTGTGGCAGATCGTGGTGCAGGGAGGTGTTTTAGGGGCGGCACCAAGACATCTGGTGCCACCGAATGCCACGAGATTCCCTCTGCGTTTGTCACGTTGGTTAATTTACACATTGCTAGGGTAAAACTGCTGACAAGCACAACTGAAGAAAAGAAGGATTTATGCCATCACAGTTTGAGGTTACAGTGCAGTCTGGGGACAGGGGTGGGGGTGGGGTGTGACCTGGAGGTGGGTACCCATGAGTTTTGCTGTCAGGAAGCTGAGGGAGATGAACTCTAGTGTGGAGCATTTTTATTCAGTTCAGGGCCCCATCCTGTGGAATGGTACCATTCATATTTAAGGCGGGTCTTCCCATCCCAGTGAACCCAACATAGACATTCTCCCATGGGCATACCTAGAGACCCATCTCCTAAGTCCTTATAGATGCTGTCAAGTTGACAGTGTTAACTATCATGGTACACCATGAGTCAGATGCCCTCAGCTTTGTGGAACCAAGGCTGGACTCAAACTGGCCTGGCTTGAGCCCATAGCCAGAGATTTCAGCTTCTTCATGGCATCCCATTAAGAATAATGGCCCAGGTCCCAATGAGGCCTAGGGTACAAGTCTGATGAATTCTTTTCCATTTTTTCTCCATCTTGCTACAATGTAGCATGGTAACCACAGGGACACTAGAGACAGGTGGGATTGGGAGGGACTTTGTGACCTCTACTGCTCTGTTGATTAAGCATCAGAAATTTGTTATTCCTGGTTATGCTAGCTTTCTTTGGTCAAGCACAGGAGTGGTTTGTTAAATGGTCCAAAACCTGTCCCCCAGCCCCCCCTCTTTTTTTCCCCCGAGACAGGGTTTCTCTGTGTAACCCTGGCTGTCCTGGTACTCACTCTGTAGACCAGGCTGGCCTCGAACTCAGAAATCCACCTGCCTCTGCCTCCCGAGTGCTGGGATTAAAGGTGTGCGCCACCACTGCCTGTTTCCTTTATGGTAAAAACATAATCAAGGTAACAATTACAGTCCATGGCAAGACTCGGTGAGAACATGGTGGTAAAAGAGCAAGCTTGAGGGATGTCAGCTCTCAGGAAGCCTAGCCTAGGCAGTGTTGCAGTGTTTTAAAATCTCTCAAGCATTTCCAACTTTAATGAATGAGAAGGTATTGCCAAGGCTATCTATCTATCTATCTATCTATCTATCTATCTATCTATCTATCTATCTATCTATCTATCTATCTATCATATGTAGATCTTCTATTATTACCTATACATCTCTTCTATCTATCTATCTATCTATCTATCTATCTATCTATCTATCTATCTATCTATCAATCTATCTATCTATCTACCTGTCTGTCTGTCTGTCTGTCTGTCTGTCTGTCTGTCTGTCTATCTGTCTGTCTATCTATCATCTACCTATCTGTTATCTATCATCTGTAAATCTTCTAATATTGCCCATCCATCTCATGTATGTATGTATGTATGCATCTACTTATGTATGTATGTATGTATGTATGTATGTATGTATGTATGTATGTATCTATCTATCTATCTATCTATCTATCTATCTATCTATCTATCTATCTATCTATCTTTTGTCTTTATGTATGCATGTATATATGTATCTATCTGTCTGTCTATCTTTTTATCATCTGTAGATCTTCTAGCCTCACCCATCTATTTCTCAACTATTTTACATGTATGTACCAATCATCTATTCATTCACCAGCCACTGATCCATTCACCCGTCTATTTATCTGTCTTTTTTCTACTTCAACATTAAAATTTAACATGTGAAGATTTTCTTTTAACTATTCAGAGATTCTGGCAGGACCGTGATGGCTTTTTTGTTCCCATAAAGTAGCTATGAAATCAACACAGAGAGGAGCCACTACTATACATCAGACATGTGTGTTCCTGTAGGCCCTCTCACCTTTACTCTTTGCCCTCTTCACTTGTGGACTCTAGTGCTAGGCTTGGCACAGACTCACAGGAGTGTCTGAACTTTTGACATTAACACTGCAACACATCATGGCCATCTACAAATGAGTTGGTCTGTGTACCCATTCTCCCGGGATGCATACTACCCATGGGCCACAAGGTAGACTTGCTTAGTAGACTAAGATGGAATCCTGTCAGGCTGACTCAGAACCAGCAGGATGTATCACTCTCCTCTCTGGTCTCTCTATCTGGAGGATGAGACCCAACACCACCTTGCCGCTATTACACACCAGAGTCTCTGACCTCACTTTAAGCTTCCTGCACACACAATTTATGATATATTGCTTTATAGCTCTTGCTACTAACGGACTGTGTAGAACTCAGCTTTACAGTTAAGGCCAGAGCAGGAAAACCTGTGAGGCGAGGAGAGGCGAATTTGAGCATATTTGCTTTGTGACTTAAGTTGGGTCTCTGGGCCTCACCATCTTTCTCTCTATGAGAGAACCAGGTGCTATTTATACTCTGCATTCCACAAGAAAACCCTCCACAGTGCTGTGCTGTCTGGGTAGGAATTCTTCTCTTTACTTTGTGACCAGGCTGCAGAATCTGAGCAGAGGTGGCCCACACCTGCCCCCTGGGGCCTTTCTTTGACACACCAGAGGGACCGACAAATGAACAGTTACAGAACTTAGTGCCTATACCACACTGGAGACTAATGCGCTCATATCCTAAAACAGCATCTAATACACACTAAATAGTCCCCTGTGTCCTGACCCAGGTCAAGGTGACACTGATGATGTCTGATCAGTTTTCTCATGCTAAACCTCGGTTCCATGAAGAAATGGATGCACCTTATTTACAGCCTGGCATCAAGGTGCAGCCCCAGGAAAATAGCTGTGTTGGGCTGACCCGATGTCTAGAATGTAGATCTGGGACCTTTGTTTATTAACATGTATCCTAGGGGAAACTGCTTTTTTTTTATTTCTTTCTTTAAAAAAAAAAAAAATAAGGCGATGCCTCTAAGCTAGAAATGAATTATAGATAGTGCTAATTTGGTTCAATTATTTTGCTCATTACAGGCAGAAACACAAGTGACATTACAGATCCGAGACTGAGAAATCCAGTCCTAGCTTACTCTGTGCAAGTGCAAGTGGGGGATTCGGAATGTATCAAATAACTAGCTGTCACACCTGATTAATACCGCCCGATCCAGGGGAAGCAGCCACTCTGTCTTCCAAAATGTCATTAAAATATCGAGAGAGAGAGAGAGAGAGAGAGAGAGAGAGAGAGAGAGAGAGAGAGAGAGAGAGCTCGCGTAATTAAAGAAACATTATTTTGTTCACACAGCCTAAAAAAAAAAAAGTGATTGAGGTAGCAATTTTGAGAAGCTGATATTCAATCAGGCAGGCGCTTGTGTACGTTCCAGCTTAGAGCGGATGCTGCGGGTTATGTAAAATGCTGTTGTGTCACGTGATGTGTTAGTACAGAAGCCAAGGAAGACAGCGACGGAGGTGAGGACATGTGGTTAATTCGCTAAGAAGTCACGGGAGTGAAGATATCTCTCTCTCTCTCTCTCTCTCTCTCTCTCTCTCTCTCTCTCTCTCTCTCTCTCTCTCTCGTCAAAATAGTCCTGTTCTTACCAACTAAGCTACCAGGGTTACCCTTCCTGTGAGCCCTGGCAACACAGGGTCCACACTGACACTTGGTTTCCAAATAAGCCCGATGTCGTTATTCTATCACCAAACACAAGCTGAATTTTCCCTCAGCAAAAACAAGGATAATTGGTTTAGTTTTGGAAAGACACACCATCACTTTTCATTAGCGACTCGGGGAATGAGGCGTGCGGTGGGTTGCTGATGTGTGCTCAGAACCAAGCTAGGGAGATGGGTACACGAACTTTACTCAGTAATCATTGGCTATAAAATAATTTGCTTTCACTGAGGTCTCTTTATATAGCTGGGTTTTGTACAGACACACACAGTCACGTGCACACAGTCACGCACAAACACATGCACACACACGCACACACACACAAACACACACACGCACACACACACACACACTCGAATTGGCTCAGGCCCTTTGACAAAAAAAATATCGAGTTCACGGAAGACACTCAATAAATGTTGACTGAATGGTTTTTGCAGAAATACAAGTAGAGATTGGTTTGGTTTAGAGAAACATCTTTTTTTTTTTTTTTTTTTTTTTTTTGTGAGCTGTGCACGATTTAGTCTTGAAGACAGCTGACAGGAATGTTGATGTTCCGTAATCGGAGGCCTGACTAGAGTGTGCAGCCAGCCTCGTCCAGGTGCCTTGCTTCTGGAGAAACTGAGTTGGATGCCTCTGTCTCTCACTATCTTCCAGGACAGGTCACTGAACTCCTTATTTTTTTAGTGTGAAAGTACGATACTTTGTGAGGAATACACACCCAAGCTGTGCGCCTATTCAGCACCAAAGCATGTGGCTGAGAAGCAAAACTTCAATCATTCAACAGTTGTTGGCATGACGGTGGTTTACCTTACATTCAAGTGACTTTAAGAGTCCACAAATTCCCACTGAAAACAGGGACAGTGATTGTAGGCAGACATTGATGATAACATCAACTTTATCCTCGCCTCAGAGTGGATGTTCACGTTTTTTTTTTTTNTTTGTTTGTTTGTTTGTTTGTTTTTTAAGCTGTAATTTTACATTTTATTTTATTTTTTCATTATCCTATCTTATGCTATGAACACTTTGCCTGCATGTATGGATGTGTACCACCTGGATGCCTGGTGCCCAGCGACGTCACAAGGGGCTCTCAGATCTCCTGGTACTGGAGTTACTGATGGTTGTGAGCCGCCATGACTCATGGATGCTGGGAATTGAGTCTGGGTCCTTTGAAAGTGCAGGTCCCTGCTTTTAACTGCTGAGTCATCTCTTCAGCGCCTGGAAGTCTGTTTTCTGAAGGTGTCTGATGTGGCTATAGGAAGCTTCTGCTTGTTCACTCGAAGCCCAGCCCTGGCCTTTAAAAGAGGCTGTGAGAAAAAATACTGAGTTTTAATATTAGACATGGTCTTCTGGATTGTTACATAGTGTATGGTCCTGACATCGGATCCGCTGCATCAACTGCAGTGTAGGGGTAGGGACTGTATAGACAGGTGGATGCCCAGAACTCGCTGGCCCGTCAGTGTAGCCAGTCAGTGAGCCAGGTTCAGTGAGAGATTCTGTCTCGAAAGTTAAGGTGTAGAGCAATCACGTGTGCTCACAAAGGCTTTTAAATTTATTTTAATTAATTAATTTATTTTTTTACAGTGTGTAAGAATGTGCTTTGTGTTCTACATCCTTGGAAAGTAGTGGCAGAATCAACTTTATAAACCAAAATTCCATGTTTACTAGGGACGGGTACTCATTTGTTTTCCTTCTAGTAATAGAATGTAGCAATCAAAAAAAGCCTAGCCACACTGTCCTTGGCCTGGCTCTGGGAGGGCCACATTGACAGCTTTATTTACTTCTGTGTACCCAGTTGCTAGCACAGCATGAGGAAAGTCAAACTCCACGAGGCCGTGCTATTGAGAGACCAGGCTACTTTGTCTAAGCTTCATGTCATATTCCAAGGAGCAAGAACACGTCCTGAAGTTTCCTAAATAAATTTGTTTAGACATAAAGTGTCTAAACAAATAGTTGGTAGATAAATTAATTGTTCTGGTAGGAGATTTTTTTTTTTTAACTAACCTTTTTCTACACAGCTGAGGAGTTCTACCTGGCATCTCTCTCTTTCAGATTTTTTTCCCCAGATTTTTAAGCAACCCTGACTGATGAGGATCCTCCTTATAATTAGGGCATTAATTTGCCTTTCAATGTAAAGAGGCTTGACAGAACGCTCAGTGGTTAGGAACACTTACCGGTCTTTGCCCATGCTGGAAGCATCTAAAGCTCACCCACCTGTAGTTCCAGCTCCAGGGGATCTGATAGCCTCTTTTGACCCCTGTAGACACCTGCACACAACCCTACCAGATACGCACACACGTGCACATAAGTACAAATCAATGACATGTTAAACATTCAGATTATTTACTTCGTAGAAGGTCCACAGTAGCATCTCTTCTTACACAGGATATTCCCACTCTATAAAACACGACGAATACAAAGTATTTTTCACTGTACTTGTATTTGAAGAATGCAATAAAATAGTCCACTGTCATCTGTGCTTTCATTTTCTATGTTTTTTTTTCAGCTACAGCATAGCCAACAGTGATCTAAAATAGGCAATGGAAAATTCCAGAAATAAATAATTCATATTTATTATAGTACATTGTTGTGTGTTCTGTATCTGTTAGTCTCTTGCTGTTTTTGATTTGTAAATTCATCCTCACCATAGGGCATCAGTGTGCATCGATAAGATGTTCTGAGATGTACAGTGTTCATTGCAGCCCTTGGTTTCAGCCATCCATAAGCTGGACCCCACAGACCACATACAAGACTCGTATACCTCTTCCTATGCGAGGAAGATTGTCATTTCAAACCCTATATTAAACTATAGACATTGTATCTGTATGCAAGCACATAAATGTATAAATGGGTACATATGTGTAGATACATGTATGTATGTATGCACCTGTGTGTATTTGCACAGGTGTATATGTGGATTTTCCTTTATCTTTACTGGGCCAGGCCTTAAAAATTTGTGACCAAAACAGAACACTTAGAAAACTGCAAATTCAAAACACAGTCACAGTTTTTTTTTTTTTATTAGCAATAATTTGTTTAAAGTGGTGCTTTCGAGTTTCAGTTTATAATAATTATTTCCAGTTGCATTTTCTTTATAGGCATGTGGAGGAGGACTCGTGGTTTGCAAACTATAGAAGCCCTGATCTCCACAGACTACAGCTCACGAAAAAATATGCGTTCTGATTTACTCATGTAAAGTCAAGTCTAGATTGTAGGCGTGGCTTTCTACAGCTGCCTCTCCCACCCTCACTAAGCTCTTCCACAGTTGCACTGGGCTTGATGACCGGGTGGGACAAGAGGGCCACCTCCGTTGCTTAGCATATTTTCTGCTTTTGTGGCCCAGCCGTGAGTCATTTGTAATCTCTTATTGGCTTGTGTTCCAATCCCTGAAGCAGTGATTGTGGCTTAGGGGTTCAGTAAGTTATCTGGCTTTAGGTTGTGTCCTGTGCCAACCCCACTCCTGGGCATGTCTACAGCCCACTCCACTCCTACGCTGCTCAGTGTTAGCATGGGGGTGGGGGGGCGGCGGTCAATGGTTCTGGGGAGAGAAATTTCATCAAGCTCAGGCGATGGAAGAAGGGTGAAGACGGGAGGAAAGAAAGCAGCGTGCACAATGACTGCTACATTCAGCCACGGGGTAGACAGGGAGCCAAGGTTGGCTCACTTCAAGTCCCCAGCTTGTGTGCTCAGTAGATGATTGTCATCTGGCAATCAGCTACCTCAATCTTAAATGAAACTGAGAGTCAAATTAGAACGAGTTCTGAGATGGAGGGCACAAAGAACCTGGCTGGCTTGGGGGTAGATTAGTAGAGTCCACTGACTTGTTTCTTCACGACCCATGAAATGCCAAATGGGTGAAGGGTAGGTGATCCTGAGATTCAGATCATCCAGTGCTGTGTCGGGCTTTCTCACTGTTACAGAGGGGTGGTGGTGTACAGCAATTCAACAGATGGGAAGGGTTTGGTGACATGCTCAGAGGCCCGAGGGGGCAGGGCGGGCGTGGGAAGAAGTTGCTGGTGTCTGGCAGGAGTTTTTGAATAACTAACAAGAGACTGTTGAAGTGAGGGGATGGCTGAGGAAAGGGAGCAGGAGAACAATGTGTCTGGTGAGGGCAGGGCCACTGCTAGGGACTGAGTGCATGAGGCAGAGATGTTCTCTTCCAGCCTTTACCATACATGCTGGCAAGGGGCCATTCAAGGGCCCTTTGTTTCTATTGGAGTCTGGGTGTCATTGGAAGCCACTAGTGGTTAGAAGGCAGGGACGAGGGGGTGTCACAGTTGAAGCTTTTGGAAGATGACTCTGGCCAGGGTTGATGAATGGGCAGGGTAGGCTCAATTTACTGAGGAGAACCCAGGGAGACCGTTGCTCTCCTTGAAGAGAGAGCTGGGGTGTGCCTGGATCGTGGCCACTAGTGTAGGCACAGGAAGAGACGGGTAGCAGAAAGCAGGGGATTGTGACAGCAAGTCTCACGATTGGTCAGATGAACAGAGCTAGGGAGAGAGCAGAATCAAGTGGACTTTTTTTTTTTTTTTTTTTTTTTTTTTTTTTTTTT
>NC_034598.1:33470767-33474194 GCF_900095145.1 Mus pahari
GGAACAGCAGAGTTTTCATTCATATAGCTGGCAAGCCTTGCTCTGTGGAAGCAAAGCAAAATATTCTTTAAAAGATTTATTATTATTATTATTATTATTATTATTATTATTATTATTATTATTATCATTATTTGCTACCTTGAAGCTGGTGTTTCACATGGCTGTGGGTTACCTGTCCTGGGTGTTGGGAACTGAACTCTAGTCATATAACTTTTCTTCCTCACCGAGCCATCTGTCTGGACCCTAGAAATAATATTTCAATCAAATGTTTAATAGTATGCAGTGTGATACATAATGTTGCAAAGCGAGGCTATAGCGTTGAGCAGTAGCGTGACCCAAGTCAACTCCAGGGACGATCTTTCTCATACCACTCCAGATGGCTCAGACCACACCTAGAGTGTGTTCACCGCTAAGACATCTAAAGCAGGGGAGCATACTTTTGCTCCACTTTTAAAAATGAGAGTTTGCACATGTGTGAATTTGTGCCCATGTGTGCACGAGTGTGTGGGAGCCCGAGTTTGAGGTCAGGAATTACTCCACTCACTGAAGCAGAGCCTCACAGTCAAACCTGGACCTCGTCATCTATAGGAGTAGTCTTCTACCTCGCTTGCTCTGGGGATCTCGGGACTCTGCCTTCCAAGGTTAGAATGACAGGCTAGCCACCACATCCACCCAGCACATTAACTGTTGAGTCATCCCCCTGTTGGTTGCCACTTTAAAAAGACAATGAACTTGTAATTATTTCTATAGCTTAGAAGAAAATGAACGCTACATTATAAAATAAAACTCAGTTGACCAATTTTTTTTATGGGGCAGGTGGAGTACTTGGGATGGAACCCAGCGTCCCAAGTACACTAGGGAATTACGTGCTCTGCCACTGCATTACATGTCCAGCCTTTTTTTTTTTTTTTATAACTTTTGATTTTAAGACTGAGTCTCATTGCATTCCCAGGGCTGACCTTGAACTAGCAATTCTCCCGCTTTAGCCTCTGAGTAGCTGAGATCATACGTCTGGACCATCACCTCTATGTGGACATTGCTCTTCTGTTCTTCAGCCACAAAAAGAATTAACCCTCATCCCACTTGGCCCTTCAGCCATGTCACATGCAACACGAATACCTTCTCCAGATGCAAAAGTCTTAATCTCGAACTTTCTATAACATGTTCAGTCATGAGGACTAAACTTATCTCTCTTATTTATAAATTATGCAACTCGGGTATTTTGTGGTAGGGACAGCCTAGTGTGGAGTTCATTATTCACCACTTGTTAGAAGCAAGAGATTCCCTCAAATACAAAGGCCCTGGCATCAAAAGCCACAATTTTTCATTTCTAAAATAAGGCTTACTATTCCTTGTCCTGTACGAGTTCTGAGATTACTGTACGGTTTTGGTTGTTGTGTGTTTCTTTTTGTTTTCCAAGACAGGGTTTCTCTGTGTAACATCCCTGACTGTCCTGGAACTCTCTTTGTAGCCGAGGCTAGCCTTGAAGTCATGGAGATCTGCCTGCCTCCGCCTCCGCCTCCGCCTCCGCCTCCGCCTCCGCCTCCGCCTCCGCCTCCGCCTCCGCCTCCGCCTCCGCCTCCGCCTCCGCCTCCGTCTCTGCAGTGCTAGGAATGTGCTAGTGCCTGCCTGGCTGCTGTAGGATTGTAGCATTAAGAAGGGATGAGATAGGGCCACCTTGAATGCCAAGTATCGCCTGCCTCTTGGCCTCACTACCTTTGTCTTGTGGCCTTTCTCTTGTAACCTCTTGTCTTCCTGCAAGCAAGAAGACCACCCTTGGTCACCGAATCTCCTCACACTCACACAGATGAATAAACAGCACGTGTGTTTTCTGGTATCTTGCCTTTCACCTTCCCTGTCATGATGTCCCTGGGGGATTGACATTCTTAGAGAAGGAGACACATAGATGGCAGGGGCAGCATTGCCCAGCTTCCCAGTGGCCCTATAAAAGACAGTCACGCCAACAGGAAGAACAGGTGGCTGGCTGCTTTAGGCTTTGATCGATGTCTGATTTAAACAAACAAAAAAACAAACAAACAAACAAACAAATAAAGATTAATACTCTCCCTAGCCTAGTGGAAAATACAGGCAGGCAGCGCTCCATGACTGCCTAGAACACACCCACAACAATGCAATGTGATATAACATATGGATGTACATATTTCCATCCACAAAGGGAGATTTTTTTCCCCCTCTTTGCCAAGATATTAATCCTGGATGTGATCTAGATTTTAGACCTAATTTTCAACTTGTAAAGAAGAAAAAGAAGTACGATAGTCAGAGATACACAACAAACCGCACAGACAGAGCCCTTGACCCAGTCCGACTGTGGTAACAATATGGTACAACTAACCAGAACCCTTCAACAAATAAACAGCAAGAGTCTGGAGGCCAGGAGAGTCTACTTCTTGCCGCATTTCTAGAACTTTCTGGTGTTAGCATCGCATCTTGAAGACACATTCAGCCCATGCTAGGCCAGGACTGTTATTACAGCACTCCTGGGATAGTCACAAAGAAGGCTCCATGGTTCAAAGGAGACTTAAGAGACATGTGGACTTTATTTGGGCGTTATGTTAATCTTTCCCCTCCTTTCCCATGACCTCCCCTCCTTCAGGTTTCAAGTTTACCCCCTTTTATAGCCAAGGATGCTGGACTCCCTATTGTGGGTATGTCATATACATGAGAAAAAAATGGATCATTTGCATATAAAATGACTAGTATTTATTAAAAATAGCCCCGAGTTGGTCTGGAGACTTGGGTTTAGGTGACATTAGGTCACCAGAGTTGACAGTTATCACCGTTGGCTGATAGAAGAATGAGGTTTTTTGTTTTGTTTTGTTTTGTTTTTTTTTAAGAGAACAGCAAACACCTTTATTACACTATGCGTGAGGCTCATTTGCCTTTCCGGGCTTTGATCTTCCGCAGACAGAACTCCAACTCCTTGCCTTCGAGCACATAGCCGTCTGCTCTGCCACACTGACCTGGTCTTGGGGCAATACAGGCGAGAAGTTTGCCCTGCTGGAACGGCTCCTCCAGGAGGCTGCTGATTTTGGCATTCTTTTTCCTTTCGTTGTATTTCTTTTGAATTTTCTTTGATCATTTTTTTGCTTAAAATCTCTTCCTCCTGAGGAGTCAGTTTGGCCCCCTTCTTGTGGCCCAGGGGCAGTGCATAGTGGGACTCGTTCCACTGTCTGTTCTGCATGCTGTCAATAAGCACAATGCAGTTCTTCACCGGGGTCTTGGTGCGGACAAGCTCGTTGTTGGATGCATTATAGACAACATCAATGATCCTTGTTTTACGAGTCCAACACTCAGAGTCCTAGGAAAAGTTCCCCACATCCAATCTCAGACCACGGTACTTCTTATTGCCTCCTCGAACTCGGACTGTGTGTACGCGCGAGGGCCAATCTTCGTGTTGGCAGCAGGC
>NC_034598.1:33474396-33495593 GCF_900095145.1 Mus pahari
TTATAGATGCTTGGCATTTCGGATACTAAGTATGCATACAAACACAGCCATCAGGTAGCTACTACTCTCTCCAGCCGCTTCAGACAGCAAGCCAGCTTTCCAGCATCATCCCCAGTGTGTCTCCCTGTCCATTCCCCTGACATCTCCACCCTGCCGGTGTTGGCCCTCTGGCTACTACAAAAGCACCAATACTTACCCAGACATCACTTCTAGCAGGCCTCTGCCAGTTTCCTTTCTTATCGCTGTACAGAGTCACTGTCCTTCTTTTCTGACCCCCATGATCTCAATCATGTTATTATTTACTGAACTTCCAGAAGCTTCTGTACCTTCGCACCCTACAAACCAAAGAGGGTCTTCCCCTTCCAGGGATCACTCTATCCTTGTAGCAACACAGCTTTGACATGCCACTGCTGTGGCCGCTCTAAACCCATCCCCTGCCTCCTGGAATAGGGTTCCTGCAGATAGGAACACAATTCTTTCTCATTAATCCACCGCAGGACCAGGCACTAGGAGACTGAAGCAAACTGCCATGGCTCACATCCTACCAGGTGTTCCCTTGCTTAACTCTTGGTCTTGTCTAGCTGGTTCCAGTTCTCCCCATTTGCCCACGTAAGAGCCATGACAAAGGCTTTGTCCTCACCGTCTGGATCCCAGATCAAGGGTGCTTTCCCTCTCCCACCGCATGGCCCTTCATAGTGCCTGTGTTTTTCCATCGTGGGCACAGGGAGCCTTAACCATGTTTGTTTCTATTGTCCATCTGATGATTTGAAGTTTACACCATCCACAAATGAACACACTTCCAAACCCCACAAGCTTATCCGTTTTGTTGTTGTTGTTGTTTTGTTTGCTTTGTTGTTTTTTTTTTTATTTGACTTTTTCATCAAGCACTTTCCCGCTTCTTAAATATTTGTTTTCTTGTTATAATCTTTGTACTGTAGGGCCGACGAGCCGAGTTCTCATCTGCCCTCCCAATGCTCTTCTTCCAGAGTGACGCCTGCTATTTACTATTCACTCAGTAAATATTTGTGACTCAGACAGCAGGGAAAGTGAGTGCACCTGTTGTCTGGGAAATTGAGGGATAAACACAGAGAAAGCCGGGGCTGTGGGTCTGAGGCGCTCCACCCATTAATGGTTACTGTGGGGATTCAGGGCTAGAAGGCATGCTCTCCGATTGGTCCCTTGTGAAACACAGATAAAAACCGCGGCCTTGGGAGATGGTAAACGCTGGCTCAATGTTTTGAATCTCTGCTACAATGTGTGTTAGAAATGTAACTTTTAGGGGCTGGTGAGATGGCTCAGTGGTTAAGAGCACCGACTGCTCTTCCAAAGGTCCTGAGTTCAAATCCCAGCAACCACATAGTGGCTCACAACCATCTGTAACAAAAATCTGATGCCCTCTCCTGGAGTGTCTGAAGACAGCTATAGTGTACACACTTATAATAAATAAATAAATAAATAAATAAATAAATATTTAAAAAAAAAAAAGAAATGTAACTTTTACCAAGTCATAGGGCACTGCTCAGGACTTCAGAATCTTTGTATTTAAAAGAAAAAGCAATTGAAAATGATGTCAGACTATTTATATGTGAATGGGAAAAGAGAATGAATGGATAAATGAGTGAATGAATTGTTTTCTCTTTTTTAAAGACAGACTTTTTTGTGTAGTCCTGACTCTATTGGAACTTGCTATGTAGACCAGGGTGGCCTTGAACTCAGAGATCCACCTGCCTCTGCTTCCTGAATGCTGGAGCCACCACCATGTGGTGAGCCACCATTCCTGGTAAAAGCAAATGTTCTTAACACAGTGCCTGCTTCATTGTAGTTCGGTAACAGATGAGATTGTAGGTTGGCAACAGATAAGAGCTATAATTTCTCCTAGTGATTATTGTTCTTGTCTGCTCTTTCTTGGGTCAGTAGAAAATAGGAAAACTAACAAAGGAGTAGAGGCAACCTAGAGTGTGCTTTGATTTTTGAAATACAAGATGGACATGGTTGAGATGAATTCACGTGTTTTCCTAGACTATGAGGTATGGCGTGCAGGGCCTCTTGAAAGCCCACAGCTCAATCCATGGTCATGTGAGATAAGGTCTAGACTGAACAGATGAGACCTGCAGGAGACAACCTTGAATACAGTGCATGATGGAAAGAGAATGTGAGTACAGTAGATAGTGAGAAACCATGAATACAGTGGATGATGGGGAGAGACCACATGGATGAGGTGACAGATGTATTCTGGGGCTCTTCAAAGGCTCTGAAATCATTTGAGGGTGACTTTCTTCCCCTTTGGAGCTATGTTGATGCAAAATAGTCTATCTTGATCAATGCAGGGCTCCACTGGGTGATGGTCAGGTGTGCCTGCACCACCTCTCCATCCCCAAAGCCAAACATGATCCGTGTGGCAACAGACACTGTCCACCCCGTCCCTGCCAGCTCTAGAGACTGCTTGGCTCCCTAGCTTCCAGCTAATTACCTCTTTAAACTCATCACATTTCTCTGGTAAACAAATTCAATAAAATGGTTCCTCTCAGACAAACATCATTGATAATACCCTCGTGTATGTTATCCTAAAACTACAAACACACAGAAACCTCCAAATTTGTCTACTGACATTTGAGAATCATGAGATGCGCTTCATCTATGCAAGTCTATTTTCAAAGAACACATGGAAAAACAAGGCTGTCAGAATTGCCAGGGATTTAAATGGTCTTTTGGTTTAGCGCCATCTGATACTTCAATCCTTTCTATAATATCTCTGCCAAGTGGGTGTTCAATCTGTGTTAGAGTATATTCAGTGCTAGCAAGCAACCCCCCCCTCCCCCCCGAGAAGGATAGTTCAGCACTGAGTCTATGGAGTATGGGGTGGGAAGGCTCTAAGATTTACTGCCAGTGCTACTAATTACTAGCTCTGTGTTGTTTGGAAATAATAAAAAAGCCTCTAGATGTTGCTTTCTCCCCCCCCTTCAAAGTAGAGGGTATAATGTTCCTTGTGTCATTGGGTGGTAGCCAATCTTGGTGGTCAACCTGGCATACCTGGGAAGAGAAGCCCTCAACTGAAGAATTGCCTGCAAAGGGTCGGCCTCTGTGCATGTCTGTGAGACTTTTGTTTGTTAATTGATTCAGAAGCGTATAGTCCACTGTGGATGGTGCCTTCCTAAGAAAGTGAGCCAGGGCTATATAAGAGAGGTAGCTAAACATGAGCTAGGGAACAAGCTAGTAAAACTGTATGTATGTATTGCTGAATACTGTCTCCCTAGGAGAAGTCTGTGTCCTGGAAGATCGTACATTTTATTTGTTGGTATCATTCTTCATTGATCAACACAGGCTTTCTGACTAATGTCTGCAAGTATTGGGGGCCTTTTCTGGACGGGATGAGATCCTGGTGACTTAGTGATGTCTGCCACCACATGAAGCTCATGGGTATCCAGGAGGTAGGATTGAGAAGTTGCTGAACACTCCTACCTGGCTTGCCTCTTGGCATGCTACAAGAAGCACCTGTATTTTTCATGGCATCTCACAAGCCTGGCTACCAAAACTCCTCCAATATTTTTCTTGTTCCGTGGCTGGCTGCTCTGAAGTTCACTCGCTGTTCTCATGTTGATAAATACCCCTTTTTACTTGGAGAGTAGCAACCGAGTAGCTGTCACAAAGTCCTGCTTTTTAATGGGTTCATCAAATCCAGCAGTGATCTATTGAAAGCCTAACATGAACAAGGAGAGCCAGGTCTTACTTTGTGAGGCTAACAAGATGACAGTTAATGGTGGAATAGGGAAGCACAGAGCTCCAACCCAAGAATCAAATACTGAGAAACAAACTTTAGGAGTCTCAGTGTTGGAGCCGACAATTCTTGCCTTGCTGGATCCCTAGGGGCTTCATTATATGATATTAGAACACAGTAATTGGTGCACACAAAATTGCCTAACTCATCAGGAAAACAATACATTATAACCCTTTCTACTCTGTTCAAGAAAATCGGGGTGTCTATGGTGCTCTTTGAAAAGGTCGTCAACAATTAATTAAAATTAAATAATACTGCTAAAAAATTTGAACATTTTTATCATGAATGACATCTCACTCCGATGGTATCTGGTAATTACAAAAGCTTTTAATCCCAACATGTTCAGGCCATGTGTGCACCTTGAAAGCAGCAACTACAGAAAAATCGTAAATAAGATCAACAGGAAAAGAAAATATGAAGGAAAATGGAGAATTCTTTCAGACACGTAAACATCTACTTCTTTGGCACACATTTTCTTTCCCTCCCTTCCTCTCTCTCCCTCATTCCCTCCCTCCCTTCCTTCATCTCTCCCTCCCTCCTTTCCTCACTCTTGCCTCCTTGACTCTTTCCTCTTTTTCTTTCTTCATTCTTTGTTTGCTTCCTTCCTTCCTTCCTTTTTCTTAGACAAGTCTCAAACTTGCTATGTAGTTGAGAATAACCTTGACCTCCTGATCCTTCTGACTCTAATCCTTAAATTCTGGGATTACAGGCACAGATTACTATGCTTGGTTTGTGGGGTGCTCAGGATTGAACCAAGGGCTTTGTACATGGTAGGTGATCACTCTATCAACTAGCCACACTACCAGACTCATTGTATTTTAGTATCTGTAAGTATCTATTGGACCATTATCATAGGCCAATCACTATACCTTGAGTGTAAAGAAAAAAATGAAAGGGTGAAGTTTTGTATAAAGAGTTTGAAGTGTACCAGAAAGAGGCCATAATGTAAAACAAGCAAGCACAAACAAACAAAACAAAACCCAAGACAAAACAACTTCCCCCAAACCCCCAAACAACCAATCAATAAAGGAAAATTACACTAGACAAAGCATAAAGATGCTACAGGGAAAAAACTACAGGGTGTGATATTTGGAAAGGGTATAATACTAGTTACATCTATAGGGTGTGATATTTGGAAAGGGCATAATACTAGCTACATTTCCTGTTGCTATGACAAAATACCTGACAAAAAAGCAACTTGTGTAGGAAGATTTTGTTTTGTTTTACTGTTTCGAGAGTCCAATCCATCATGGTAGAAGGAACACAGGACAACTGCTCACATTACATCTATGATCAGAAAATGGAGGTGATTGCTCATGCTCACTCATCTTCATTTTATTCAGTTTGGAACCCTGCCTATAGAATGATAGCATCTGCATTCAAGGTAATTCTTCCCACCCAAATTAAACACTCTGGAAGTGAACTCAAAGTCATCTCCAGAGATGCATTTTTCAGGTGACTTGAATCCAGTCCAATTGACAGTTGTGATTAAACAGGGTGGGTTACTTAGGAATTCACTCCTTTCAGGTCGACAATAAAAAGGTCATTTCAAGAACTTGTAAGATTTTTCTATTCTTTACACCTTACCCCAAATCATATCATTGTGCAGGAACGAGGAGCCCCTGAAATGCGTGTAGATGGGAAGGCAGTATTAGCTTGGTAGCCAATCCAGATTCCTTTGTTTCACGAAACAAATTAGAGGTGTGCTGGAGCTTTATAGAATGGGCAACATCAGCTATCACAACTACCTCCACTTTATCACTGAAAATCCCATTAGAGACAGAGCTGAATTAACATGGCAGAGTAAAACGCATGCCTAGACCATATCTCTGTATTTGTTCCTTACTGCTTGTATCTGGCTGGGTTCTGTAGAGAAACAGAATATAAAGAAATAATACATATTCAAGGGAGATTTATCATTAGTCTTGTTTATATGATATACACTGGGTAGTTCAACAATATTCTTTGTGTATTCGTGGTGGAGAGGCTGGGGACTGCTTACCCTATGGAGCTAGGTGCTTTCAGGAGATCCTGCTGCTGAAGTCCTTGAGGATTCCTGGACAGGCACTGTGGTCCATCCATGTTGAAAGGCTCAGAAACACACTCTTTGAAGATGTCTCTGTTGTTAGGGTTATCTGTTTTGTTGGGAGAAAGATTCTGGAGACCCAAAGAGAAGCAAGCAATGGTACAGAAAGGTACCTCTGTAGAAAGGGAGAGGGCTACCTGAGGGATGCTGATTGTTCCCAGAGGCTTAGAGGGCATGAAAGCTAGTACCACTGCATGATAAGGTCAGCCTATCTCACCCAAGCATCTGTGCTCTTCGGCCAGGCTTGTGATGGGCTTAGGAAGAAGGAGTTCCATTGATCCATGCCAGATTCTTTGGTAAACGATATTGTCTCAACCTGTGTTAACATGGCAGGCTTTCTTTCTTTCTTTTTTTTTTCTCTAGAGAAAGGGAGTTAAAATATTCATATAGTCATCAGTTTTTATTGATAATTATAAAATAATAATCATTGAAGTAGAAAAGGTGATGTTTCTATCCCATCTATGAAAGATAACTACCTGAAGTTTCTGCTGTGCTTCTTTTCCGAGTTATTTAAAGTCAGTCAGTCTGTCTGTCATCTCCTCTCTCTCTCTCTCTCTCTCTCTCTCTCTCTCTCTCACACACACACACACACACACATCTATCTATCTATCTATCTATCTATCTATCTATCTATCTATCTATCTATCTATCATCTATAATGTATTAATCATCAATCTAACTTCTAAAATCAAATATCTAAATATCATCTTCATTTCATTATTGCCATCTACCTATTTATATATCTATTTGTGCACCTATGTATCACAAATATGAAAAAATTACTTGAGAACTTCACAATTATTTAAGTCTATCTGAAAAGCAGATATGAAAAATGTATTTTTATGTATAAGGGCAATATTGACAATGCTAAAAATTCTGCATAATGTTCCATAGAGTGGGAATAAATCATGATTTATTTAGCCAGCTTTCTACCACTGGACATTTAAATTATTACTTGTCTCTAGTTTGGTTGAAAACAATATGCAACAAATTTAGTGTGTGTGTGTGTGTGTGTGTGTGTGTGTGTGTGTGTGTGTGTGTGTAATTTTCTTTTATTTCTGAGTGCTGGATTTCTAGTAGAAATGGGATTGCAAAGTCAGGGGTCAACACATTAGAAATCCACATTAGAAATCTTTAGAGTTGGGACAATTAACATCCCTGACACCAGACTGTGAGAGTTCCTGATTTCTGTTACCTCTGGCACCATCTGGAGTCTAGTTCTAAATTTAAAAATGTTGCCACATTGAAGGCTGAAAACTAGTATTTCATCAGTGTTTGCATTTGTGATTTCTTAACAGATAGGAGATTTTGTATCTTTACATATTCACCGAATATTGGTATTTTCTTTTTCTCACTCACCTATTAAGACAGTTCCTTGTTGAACGAAGTAGGTCACCAGGGAAACACCTTGGTAATGTATACTTAGCTCCCATCATCTGCAGCTTGGCTCTGCCCTACCATGCCTTCTGCCATGATGCTCTTCCATACCCTAGGCTGAGAAACAATGATGCTGGTCAGTCATGACACATAACCCCTGAAACCGAAGCCCAAACAATCATCCTTACTTACAGTTCTTTTTCTCAGGTATTTGTCAGCAAACTAAAATATGTGACTTTCAAGGGAATATTTTAGAACCCCAAACCTTTTATTCAGTGAGACTCTTATGCCAGAGCTTGACAAATGCCATAGATAAAATTGGAGCTGCAGAATGTGATCCTTAAATACAATTGCTCACAAAAATAAGCCAGGACTCTTTAGAAATGATGTAGTTACATCAGATTTGGGATAGTAAATGACCAAGACACCAAGAACAGTTTCACATCCTGTTAAGAGTTACTAAGCATCACAAGTTCCATGTATCAAGGACCAGGCACCAAGGGAGTCAAGTTCCACTAGACACAGATGATGTCTACATATCTACATAGTCATATGTCATCCATGTCTATCTATCTTTCTATCATCATTATATATTTCTCTATTATCTATTATCTGTCTGCCCATCCATCCACCCATCCCTATCTATCTATCTATCTATCTATCTATCTATCTATCTATCTATCTATCTATCTTTCACTATTATCATCATTTATCTCTTATCATCTATATCACCTGTCTATCTCTATGATCTATGATTTGTCCATCCATCCATCCATCCATCCATCCATCCATCCATCCATCCCTATCTATCTTTCTATCTACCTACATTTCTATCATCTAGCAATCTCACTCTGAGAGAATTAAGAACATAAACTCTAACACATTAGAATGCATTGAGTTGGATAAATTCATAGGTTCACAACAATGTTGAAAAAATTCTTACCATGATGCTATGGAACTGTGCTGGTATGGTGGTTTTAATATGTATGGTCCTCCGTAGACTCATGTGTTTAAATGTTTGGCCCAGAGAGAGTGGCACTATTTCGAGGTGTGTCCTTGCTAGAGTAGGTGTGGCCTTGTTGGAAGAAGTGAGTCTCTGTGGGGGCTGGTTTTGAGGTCTCCTATGCTCAAGCTAAGCCCAGGGTGGCACACAGTCTCCTGCTGCTCATGGATCAAGCTGTATATCTCTCGGCTCCTCCAGCACCATGTCTGCCTGCACGCTACCATGCTTCCTGCCATGATGATAATGAACTAAACTTCTAAAACTGTAAACCAGCCCCAATGAAATGTTTTTCTTTATAAGAGTTGCTCTGTTTGTATCTTCACAGGGATAAAAACCCTAAGACAGCTGGTTAGTTTTATGTCAACTTGACACAAGCTAGGCCATTTGGGAAGAGAGAGTCTCAACTAAGAAGGTGCTTCCAAGTCCACAATGCATTTTCTTGGTTGCTGATTAATGTGGGTGGGCCCAGCAAACTGTGGAGGCTACTACCTCTGGACTGATATATTGGGCTGTATAAGTAGACAGGCTAGGCAAGTCATGGTAGGCCAGTTACTGAGCAGCACTCCTATGTGGCCTTCCTTTTTACCCCGTGCTTTGAATTCTTGCCCTGGCTTCCCTTGGTGACAGACGACCATTATAAACTAGAATAACCTACTTTCCTCCCCAAGTTGCTTTCAGTAATACTGTTTTTCACAGCCATAGAAACTTTAAATAAGACAGAGATCAACTCATCTTGAAAAGTGACAAAGAGGTAAGTAATTTATCCTGCTTTTCTTTCACCTTAGGGTAATCAGAGCCCGGATGATGAATTTTCATCATGTATGTTTTCCAGATGACAAAGTTATTAGAATTAGAATATCGCCAACTGAAATGAGATCTCATGCAGCCGTCCCAGCCGGGGTCCTCCTAATGGCTGACAAACCATTTAGGAACAACAATAACAAAACAAACAAACAAACAAACAAAACCCAAAATAACAAAAACCATGCACGATTCAGATAAAGACCGCACAGAGGAACTAAGATCACAAAGCGATCGGCATCCACTAACTTCAGAAGTCTCTTATCAGCCTTTAAAATGCTGTTGCCAAGCAATCAAAATAAATAATAAAGCCATCATTGAGCAAGGCTCTGGCTCTACAGACCTTGTATATAGGAAACACATGGGTCAGAGAGAGACATAATCAGCATATCATGGGAATGTCAGCAAAATGCAGAATCTATACAATAGCTGGCAGATTTAAAGGGATGGAGGATAGAATGGGTTGGGGAGAAGTAGAGAAAAGGAACATTTAGATTTAAGGAGATTTAACAGACATGAAATCCACGTATGGATCTTATTCTGGTCCTGATTTGAACCTATGCCCAGGAAAATGTCAGTTCTGTATTTAATGCTATTACACAATTAATGTTAACATTTTGACTAAGTTAATAGCTAGAGGTGATGTAGAGAAACACTCGACTTCCTGACGCTGTGACCCTTTAATGCCGTTCCTCATGTTGTGCTGACTCCCAATAAAATTATTTTCGCTTCTACATTCTAAGGGTTATTTTGCTACTGTTATGAATTGCAATGTAAATATCTAATATGCAGGATATTTGCACATTTGGAGTCACGACCCACAGGTTAAAAAAAACCTGCTGTTTTAGAGATCTTTGCAGACAGTATTCACAGATAAGATACCATGATGTCTGGGATTTGCTATAAATAATCTGGTTGGTGAGGGTGAATACAGATACATAAGAAGATGACTATAGCAGAGGCAGGTGAATTTCTGAGTTCAAGGTCAGCCTGGTCTACAGAGTGAGTTCCAGGACAGCCAGGGCTACACAGAGAAACCCTGTCTTAAAAAAAAAAATTGACTGTAAGTTGACTACTGTGGAAACCAATGGAGAGGTAGCTTGGGTATGATCCCTCTCTCCCTCTCTCCCTCCCTTCCTTCCTTCCTTCCTTCCTTCCTTTTTTTTTTAGGTTATTTAAATTTTATTGTATATGTATGCTTTGCTCCAATATATGCATTTGAACCCTATACATGCCTGTTGCCCGAAGAACTTAGAAAAAGGCCTTGGATTCCCTGAACCTGGGTTTTTTGATGGTTGTGAACCACCATATAAGTGCCAGGAAATGAACCTGTGTCCTCTACATGAGTAGCCAGTGTTCTTAACTTCTGAGCCATCACTCCAATCCCCTTTCTCTTTTTTAAGAAAGCAATTATTTTAAATGATCTGCATGCATATGGATATGTATATAAACACAAGTAATCAAGGAGGCCAGAGGAATGACATCCCCTGGATTTGGAGTTACCGGTAGTTGTGAGCTGCCTGTAGGGGAGTGTCTAGATTCCTCCTGTTTTGCAGAGTGGATGGTGCATCTCAACAGGTCAAAGATTAGGTTTGTTTCATCAGACTAGCTCAGAAAATGCTAGGGTGGTGAGTTGACTGAGAATGGTCCCCAAAGGTGCATATATTTGAGTTCTCAGTTGATGGAACTCTTTGAGAAGGATTAGGAGGTGTGTCCCTAGGGGGTGCTTCGAGATTTCAAAAGCCCCTGTCATTTCCAGGTAGCTCTATCTCTCGGCTTCACAGTTGTCTCAATATGTAAACTTGCTGCGGACTGGACTCAGTTGAGTCCCTTGACCCGTAGTAGAGTCAGGGTTTTGGTACTCAGGTGGACAAGGAGTTGGGTGAAAAGTGACAAACCGACACTGACACAGAGAGAGTACATCTGAATGTAATGTCTCAAAGCGAGTATCGGACTTTAACACAGAAGAAAAACAAGGAAGCTAGGCGATACATCAGCCAAGGTACATTGAGATGCATAATGGTTCTTTACACAAAACAGAGAAAATTCATACATAAAAGCTAACAGGAACCAGGCAGTGTTTGCAACTGAGATAAGATCAGCCCTATCCAAAATCAGCTATTCACAGGAGCCAGGTGAAAGGGTTGATACCCCTAGGTGTAATACTAGCCTATTGTTAAACCCACCACCAGGGGTCCCTTAGTAAATACCTAATTATGCTATTCCTCTGGCTAGTGAAAAACATGCACCAAGGGAGTTCCTGTCTACTAACCCTTTCATGAATAATACAATACTCCTGCTACTCCTAAAACCACAACCCACCTTCTTTCTACTATTATGTAATGTAGGCTGCCATTCATGTCTGTAGTGAGAATTCTAAGTTTACTATTATGAACTAGCCCTGAGATTTCTAGCTCCTATCCAGAAAACTGTGGGGTGCCTGATTACTAACTATCAACACTGGGGGCATTTCATCTGAATGAGTAACATTCCTAAGAAATTCCAAGCCCAGGGTCGGACTTGGACTAGTCAAGGACTGCCTAAGACTTTGGTGAAGGCCAGGAAGGAAAATTCAACCTAATTTAGGTATTTGACAAATCATTCCTTGGAGGTACCTATAATAAAACAATACTGAAAGAAAACACACAGAACCATTCACCAACTATAGCAAGGACGAATCTGAAATATACCTGTTTGTGGGGCATCAGAAACTTTCCGGGAGACAAGTTTTTGTGAAACTTTATGCCTCAGGACTGCAGCCAACCTTTTGGGCCTGCTACACAGTTTTCACTGGAGTGGTTGTGTCATAAGCTGTCTGAGACTTCCCCTTGTGGTCTGACTACTGAACAAACAGACCCATGGCTTATTTTTAAAACTAGAAACCCTGAGATCTGTTCTGCACTGTAAGCTGCATGGGACCTTGACAGCATCGTGATCCCATGTGACAAGACTAGCCCGGCACAACTGCACAGAGGCCCTGTGGACTCCAAAACACAAGTTTGCATGGGTCACGAAGCAGAATCATCTAGGGGCATATTACAAGAGCAGGTTTCTGGGGTGGACAGATGGCTCAGTTGGTAAAGTACTTGCTAAGTAAGTATGAACTCCTGAGTCTGGTCCCCAGCATCCTAGTGTTTGAAGTCAATGGGCATGGTGACCCCCGAGAATGGTGGTCTCTGGGCATGGAGGCCAACACTTGTAACCTCAGCACTGGGGAAATGGATATAGGTGGATACCTGGAGCTTATTGGCCAGCCACAGTAGCCTATTTGACCAGTGAGATAACAAAAAGTAGATTGCCTTCTGACCTCCACAAGTGTGCACGCACACTTCAATGTGTGCATGCATACAGAGACACAGGAACATACACGCGCATATATGGACACACACATATGTACAAATAAAATGCAGGTTCCTGGACTCTGATTCCAGAGACTTAGATGTATGAAGTCCAGCTAAGCTATGAGAAAAAGAGAGGAGGGCTGGAGAGAAGATGGCTCAGTGCTTAAGAGCACTGACTGCTCTTCCAAAGGTTCAGAGTTCAAATTCGGGCAACCACTTGGTAGTTCACAGCCACCTGTAATGGGATCTGATGCCTTCTTTTGCTGTGTCCATAGACAGCAATAGTGTACTCACAAACATAAAATAAATAAATCTTTTACAAAAAAAAAAAGGATGAAAAAGAGAGGAAAAAAATAAACAAAACCAAGTAAACAAAGAGGTCACTCCAGGGACTCTAACATTTTAAACTAGGTTCCGGAGGTGGGGCTTTCCACTGCTATGGTTGCCCTCTGGGCTAGCTCTCCTGCTGGTATTCTCCCTGTAAGCCTCTTGGGAAATAGGACCCGTTCATAGCTTAGGAATCTGGAAGATTTCTCTCCAGGCCTTGACAGACTTTTGCTTTTCTGTTATCTAAGCTTTTCTGTTATTGATGAATCCAAACTATTGCTCCTAGTTGCTGGTTAGGCCCCAGAGTCAGGTCCCGCACAATTATTTATTGCTTTATTGATGTGCGAGTTATTGCTCTGTTAAGTACCGTAGGGTGTTTAATTGTGTGAAAGGGAAGTGCAAAAGCAGCTGTTGAAAGCCGGAGCTCCAGCGTCTGGTTACCTGATTTCTGACAATGTGTCACAAAACAGCTTGGAAACACACAGGCGCACAGAGGACGGACCTCGTTCCAAAGTTTAATGAGTTGCCGGCTCAAGAGGCAACTGCCTCACCACTTTGTGGTCCAGGCACAAGCAATGACATTCGTGTGTTTTCAAGGAAAAAGACGTTTCTTGGCGCTCACACATATTTTCTTTTCATCGCTAATGATTGAAATGGAGCCTGTGACAGAGACCAAAACTAGCGGGGAGGAAAAATGCCTCCCGTAGGAACAGGGGCACCTGGCATGACCCGGGCTGCTCTGTGGAATCTCCGCTCCTCCTGGTTGGCACTCAACTTCTCCCACTCCAAAGGTCAGCCTTGTGACTCCAGTAGCTGCTTTTAAAGGCAGCGCCACCAGTGGGTTGGTGTGATACCCGCTTCATTTGTGTGTGCGCGCGCGCATGAATCCAGGGTCCGAGATCAAGCACAGATATATCATTCTTCAAGTACCCCTAGCCCCACATCTGTGAGATAGTTCGTGCCCCCAACCCCACCACTGGCCTGGAACTTGCTAAGTAGGCTAGGCTAGAAGTCACTCCTCTCTGCTTCCTCAGTACTGAGAATACAAACTCCTGCAACCACATCTGCCATTTTTACTGGAGGTTTTGAAACTTGAACTCAGGTGGGTCTTCATGCTTACAAGGCTGACATTTTACCCCCCTGAGCCACATCCCCAGTTCCTACGCATCCACATCCCACTTTGCAGAGCATCCTGTTCCTGCTGGCATGCATGATTTCCCTAGGGTGTTGCCAATGGGTTCCACGTGGCAGAGGCCGCAGGCAAGCAGGAGCTGTGTTTGTGTCAGAGGAGCCTCCTTATTGTTGAGCAGAAAGACTGACCTGACGAGGCAAACCAAACTTCTCTGAGTTTGAGTCTGCCTGCTCGAGGTTTTCAATCTGTGCTTGGAACAATCTAGGCACGCACATGCTAAAGATAAGCAACCATACTCCAGTGAACTAAGTTGAAGGAGGCTTTAGGCAAAACATCTGGACTGGGGCCTTGTGGGAAACCTCTCCGGAGGGAGACCCAGCATCCCATCTGCCCCGTTTCCAGGGAGCTCAGCCCTTCTTCCTTTAGCTAAAGCATCCCAGTTCTCCCCTGACCCTTTACTCTTCTAACACAATTAGGCATCCCACTATAGATTTATTTAGGAAAGGGAAATGCTATTATTTTTCTAGTCCCCTACAAAATCAAGTACAAATGTTCTTGTCACAGAGATATATATGTCTGGATGTCTACCTAAATAATTTGTAACATGGGCTTGGATATAGCACAAGACTCTCATTTAAGAGTGAGAAAAAAGCCGGGAGAGGTGGCACACGCCTTTAATCCCAGCCCTCGGGAGGCTGAGGCAGGCGGATTTCTGAGTTCGAGGCCAGCCTGGTCTACAAAGTGAGTTCCAGGACAGCCAGAGCTATACAGAGAAACCCTGTCGAAAAAAAAAAAAAAAAAGAGAGTGAGAAAAAGCTAAAATCCTGCTGTGGACATTCTTCAGTTCTATGACCTTGGAAGTGCCCCTTAATTTCTCTGGACCTAACTTCCTGATTTATAAATAGAACAAAACACCAGCCATAGCAGCAGCTTGTCGTGGACATCAGTGAGACAATGGCCAGAAAAAAAAAAAAAAGAAAAGAAAAGAAAATCAAAAACCAAAACCAAACAAACAAAAAATGCAGCTCTATATCAAACCCATGATGAATGAAAAACCATTAATATTCATTTTTTCCCAGACAATACACGTAACACTTCCTGCTTTTAGAGAATTAAAAAGACAGAGATTACTTTTGATATCTGGTCTACTCTTTTAGCACTCATGAAGCAATGGATTTTTAAATAAAATATTTTGTTTACTGAGAATACAATTTTTACTAACATACACTTTCTAGGAAAATTTTTAAATCCATACTTAAGGAGTTGAAATCACAGGCCTTGTGCAATTATATATCCAACTTTAAGTCCTGTTCTATCGCAACCAGGCTCCTTTTGGAGAGTTCTTTTTATTTTAAAATCTAAGTCTGTCTTCAAGCATTCCTAAGAAGTAAGTTTGCTAAAGTGCATCAAAACAAACGCAGCTTACAATACTGAAAAGAGTATGTTTGGCACATGTGGTAGGGGCTGTGTAAGGAGAAGTGAGTGAGGGTGGGGGTGGGGGTGGGGGTGGGAGTACCCAGCTTCGAGGATATGGAAATTGGCACACCCTGGTGGGTGAGCATGGCCTAAAATCAAAACTGCAGCCTTTGAAGGTCAGCCCCTCCACTTGTCAGCTTAAACCTGACCTGCAGAGGGTTCTGCGATGCTTCTGAGCTCTGGCTTTGCTAAAGATGCTAAACTATCTGGGAGTGAATGAAATAGCTTAATGGAGGCATTCAGCCACTCCGTGGTGGCGGCGGGGGTGGGGGAATAGCAAGTTACCAATTATGATTTGATTCTTAGGTCCCCTGACTTAAAACAAGCTCGTTGAGATGTAACGAAGGGAAAAGCCACACAGAGGGGGAAACAAATAGTTGCACTAATTATTTAAAGGCATTCTCCTTAACTTGGCTGCATTCCTCTAGAAAAGTAGAAATATTTTAGGATGAGAGACTTTGGAAAGTGAAGGACCACGGTTTTAGTCTTCTTTGGACACCATGATTTCAGTGGTGAACCCATGAACTGGCGATAATTAGTTGTAAAATATTTTCCCCATAGACGCCTAATGTTTAGAAATATATATTATACATTAGATTTTTACTTGTATTGTGTGTGGGGGTTTGTGCTTGAGACAATGTCTCTTGAATCTCAGGCTGCCATTGAACTTGAAGTGTAGCTGAGGATGACCCTGAACTTCTGACCTTCCTGCCTCCACCTCTTGAATGCTAGGGTTAAAAGTGTGCACCTCCACACCTTGTTTATACAGTGAGGAGGCTTGAACCCAGGGCCTCATGCGTGGCAGGCAAGAACTCTGCTGACTGAGTTGCATCCCTAGTCCGTAGTATATTCTTCATGGTATTAAGTATTGCAGTATTGTAGGAAATGAGTACTGGGTGGGGGTTTAAAATACCTTGCATCAGACAAGCCTGGGCTCATAGACTAAAACGTTCTTCTCTTTTCTTTTTTGAGCCTCAGTTTTATCATCTGTGAACTAGACAGAGAAGAAGAACGTTTATCTTTGTACCTTTGCCTGGCAGGTAGTTAGGGGTGAAACATTGTAATTATCGGGCACTCCAGCCCCCAGGGATAGGAATTTTATTTCTCTGACGAGTGTCCAGAAGGTCCTGCTTACCCATCCACTCCAGTTACCTCCTGTGCAGATGCCACTGGTCACGCAATGGCTCCTTCTTTAAACTTTCCTCTGTGTTAATTCATAATCTATAGACACTCATTCCTGAGTACAAGCCCACAGGACCGATGTGGGCATGTCTCGGATGATCAGTGACTCCGAGCCTAAATAACCATCATTGGCTTAAGTGAGTTTTCCTATGTATGTATAGCTCATGTATCTATGTATTCCCTATTCACGGCACCTGCGTATAGCCTTTGTAGGTCTCTGGGTTATTTTATAGTGTATGAGCCGAACATAAAATAGACTTGGAGTTATGCATGGATCTGGAGAACATGTCTACATTAATTTTTAAGTTTAAAGGCCCTATGCCGCTCAAAAATAAGACAATGAACATGAGAAAAACTCATGCAAACTGTAAAATGTTTCTTTAATGCGACTTCTTATGGCATTTGCTTAGGGCTTTGTGTGTGTCTGTGTATGTGTGTGTATGTATGTATGTGTGTATGTATGAATGTGTGTATATGTATATAAGTATATGTGTGTATATGTGTGTATGAATGTGTGTATGAATGTGTGTATGTGTGTATATGTATACATGTATATATGTTTATGTGTGTATGTGTATGCATGTGTGTATGTATGTGTATATATGTGTATGTATGTGTGTGTATATATGTTTAAGTATGTATGTGTATATGTGTGTATGTGTATGTATGTGTGTATGTGTCTGTATAGGTGTATATGTGTATGTATGTGTGTGTATACATGTGTATGTATATGTATGCATGTGTGTATGTATGTGTGAATATGTTTATGTATATGTGTGTGTATATATGTGTGTGCACACATGTGTGCATATGTGTGTGCAGGCATGCCAGCCGTCAGTGTCAGCTATTTTCTTCTGTTGCTCTCCACCTTATTTTCTGAGGCAGAGGCTCTCACTGAACCCAGCTGGACTGATTCAGGTGACTGACTGGCCAGTAAATCCCAGGTATGTCCCTGTCTCTGCTTCCTCAGGGCTGGGATTACAAGCATGTGCTGCTGCACACAGCTTTTAATGTGGGTAGGCAGGGAATCGACTCAGATCCTCATGCCTGAGTGGCCTGATGGAACCCTTTCCCTAGTCCCTTAACGTCCAGATTCTAGAGAAAAAGCATTCAATGGTACGGTACAGTCTGTATTTCAGTCTCTTGTCAGAGAGGCTAAAAAGCTTGCTTAAAGATCTGTAAGTACTGGGGAAACTAAATGGGATAGGTTTGAAGCTCAGACTGTAGCTATTCCAGCAGCACTGATTGCTTACCATGGGTCAGTAACTGGTAAACCCAGTGGTGTCTATTTTTCCACCCTTATATTGTTAATATCGTGAAATAAACATTTCCTCCTCCTCCTCTTCTTCCTCCTCCTCTTCCTCCTCTTCCTCTTCCTCCTCTTCCTCCTCCTCTTCCTCTTCCTTCTCCTCCTTCTCCTTCTCCTTCTCCCTCTCCCCCTCCCCCTCCCCCCTCCCCTTCCTCCTCCTCCTCCTCCTCCTTCTTCTTCTTCTTCTTCTTCTTCTTCTTCTTCCAAATGTTATCCTCCTTCCTGGTGCCCCTCCATGAGTTCTTTACCTCACCTTTGCTTCTGAGAGGGTGCCCCCATCCACCCATCCACCCCCCACCTCACCCCACTAGTATCCCCCTCTTTGCTGGGGCATCAAGCCTCCTCAGGATCATGCAGCTCCCCTCCCACTGATGCCATATGAGGCAGTCCTCTGCTACATATGTAGTGGGGGCCACAAGCCAGCCTATGTATGCTCTTTGGTTGGGGCCTCTGGGAGCTCTGAGGGGTCTGGGTTAGTTGATACCACTGTTCTTCTAAACAGGAAACGTCTCAAAGAAATGACATAACTCGTTCAAGGTCCTGGACTCAAAGTTGGTCTGTTCGATCCTAAGCCCGAGCTTATACCATGTAGATTCTTGGAAAAAAAAATCTGAGAGATTTCCACATTAAACACAGAGCAGATCACATCAGCGGAGTTCTTCTGATGAAATTCCTATAATATATTATTAGCAGTCATCATGCCAGACACACACACACAAAAGCACTGCATTCATGCCCCTCAGCCTCTACTGGCTACGTTAAGATGTTTTACCAAAGGGGGTCCTTGGGACAATCCCATCTCATAGCCCCTGACTCTGATGGCTCCAGCTTCTCTACTGTCCCCTTCTCCATTGTCTCCTTAGCAGCAGCCACCAAAGCCGGCCTGCTTCGATGATCCTCACGCCCAGCTCGAGTGACGGAAAATGACTGCTTTTAAAAAGAATGAATGTACCCAAAGACCGATGGCAGTTGATGTATCAATGCCTTGCACCCACTCTTGGGTGGGATAATTCTGGGGCGTATGTTCTGATTCCCGGAGTCCTCCTTTGGTAGATATATCCAGGTGCCTGCCCATGGTGGTAGCCGATTAGACAACACATCCGGTAGAGGGCGCTCCCTATGTCTCATCTCATTTTCTGACCCCCACAACTAGAAGTTTTCTGTGCCTCTCAAACTAACTGCTTGCCTTCAAGAAGCCTCAGGGTGTGCTTCTAGGAAAACCCAAAGTATGTCAGAACCCTTAGGGGTTCTTCTGTATTTTACGTTATCATTAGCCATTTTGAACCCTAAGAAAATGAATCTCTATACTTAAATTCTTCGGAATGAAAGCTTTGGTCCAGTGATATTTTAACTCCTGCATCGTCCGGAGTTCTCTGAGGTTGTTGAGAGTTGTTACCTACTATATCCCAGGATCTTAGCAAAACATGGAAGAGAATATGTACCAAAGATTCTCCTGAAGAAAAACAGTTTTTACCCTGCAGTGTTTGACTTAGTGAGGCTCATTGGACCGTGAACACTTGGGACATAATGCCTTGAACATGATATTCTTTTTTTTTTTTTTTTTTTTTTTCAGACTTAAGCATTTATTGCTCTCCTTGAGAAGACCGACTTTCCTCAGGTAAAGAACACATGTGGATGGGCAAGCCTGAAAGCCATTTTTATCTCCTTGGAAGGCATTTTCATTCCGTAGTTCAACAAAGGTTTATTGAACTTTAACAGGGTTTGAGCTTTAGGCTAAGCACTGCAAAGCACTCATAAACACAAAAAATGGGCAAAAAGCACAGTTCCATCCCAGGGTTCATAGATCTGGGAACAGCCATTGAAATACCCTTTTTCAGGGTTCATTTGGGTGGTAATACATTTCATCCCGGAGAACAATCAGAAAATCAAATTGACTTTGGTATGTTTGCTTGATTTTAAAAATATGATCCCAAGGGGGAAATAGCCCTGTCCACAGAGACGAATGGTTACCAATCTCAAAATAGTTTGTACTGTATTTAAAAAAAAAAAACAACAAAAAACAAAACCAAAACAAAACAAAAAACCAACCCAGCCACAAACATTCCCTTTTGAATTCTTAACCTAATTTCCCAGAGCTGCCTAACCCATCTTCTTCTCTAATTTTCATGCTCTGCCTAAGTCTTTAAGGTCTCCATTGGTTAATGTTTAATGCTCTCTACGGCCAGTGTTTGATGTTTACACTTTATTGGGTTAACCAAATTTGTAGAACAAATTAAATGTGTGCAGGTCTTTGGCAAGCCACATTTAGATATGTGTTGCTCGGAAACGGCCTCATTGTTCCATACTGCATGCCCCAAATAGTTTCAATTAACTGTTTTTTTTTTTTTTTTTCCTGGCAATATCTGTAGCTATCTGCCTGGCTTTTGGGAAGTTATTACTTCGTAAATTTACAGATGTTATGGCCCCATTCTCCCCACCCCCGCCTCCAGAAAGCATGTCACAGCAGAAAAGACCACGTCTGTGTGAAATGGAGTATCAGCAACAGGTAACTTATTAAGCCAGAATGATCAAAGACCAGAAAATAATATGTCAGGGGTGGAGCAGAGGAACATGGATGGGGGTGGCGGGGATCTGTGGGAAGAGGGATTGAGGAAGGAAAACTGGGATTTCTGTTACTACAAAGATACACACAAGGAAAAAAAATGCAGAGAGGGCTAACACAGTTTAGGTAAAAAATGTTAACATAATTATCCGAGAGAACTATCAGTTTTCGATCTACTAGTTTAGTTTTGTTTTTTTTGAACAAAAAGTTTTAAATTGTTTATCTGTGCATGCATGTGCATGAACACCCCCCCCACACACATATATGCACATGCACATGCATGTGTGCGAGTGAGCACATGGACACACACACACACACACACACACAAAGTCAGGTGCCCATAGGGGCCAGAGGTAGCAGGTCCCCCTGGAGCTGGAGTTACAGCTGATTGTAAGAGGCCTGAAGTAAATGAACTGGAGTTTTTTTTTTTTTTTTAACTTAACTGCTGAGCTATCTCTCTGGAAGCTGATTTTTTTCTTTTTGAATACACGGGCTTCCACACAATGGGCAGTCTTGGGAGGAGGGCGATGTTTACATTCTACATTTTACATTCTACATGTTTACATTCTAGTCCCACAAGGTTGGGCCGGCCCTGTCATGAATTTGGCCAGACTCTCTTTCCAACTTCACTGAGCCTCATTGGCTAGACAAGTATGTCATGATCTCCGGAGTGTCACACACTCCATAATTCTGAGGACACATTCCAAATCCTGCCCCGTTAAATAGTTACTTTTGAATATAAAAGAGATTTATTTCAGCCGGCCGTGGTGGCGCACGCCTTTAATCCCAGCACTCGGGAGGCAGAGGCAGGCAGATTTCTGAGTT
>NC_034598.1:33495728-33510423 GCF_900095145.1 Mus pahari
GAGGCCAGCCTGGTCTACAAAGTGAGTTCCAGGACAGCCAGGGCTATACAGAGAAATCCTCTCTCTCTCGAAGAGAGAGAGAGAGATCATTTTTAATGCTGTGTGTGTGTAGGTGTGTGTGTAGGTGTGTGTGTGTAGGTGTGTGCATGTGTGATGGCAGGTGCCTTTACATACAGAAGAGGGCATCAGATCTGCAGGAGCTGGAATTACATGTGGTTGTGAGGCTTCTGATGTAGGTGCTGAGAACCAAATTTGGATGCTTTGTAAGGAGGAATACACACACACTCCCTGTGGGTCTTTCCAATCTCTTAAAATTCTTTGGAGGGGGTGTGTGTGGGGGATTGGCATGAGGTCATGGCTTACAACTCTTTTTATAAGATGTAAGTTTCATGACTCCCTGTACACCAAAGAACAACTTCATTTCATATTCCTTCCTGAGTGTCTTAACTGTAGCCATTAGCAATCCATCCTCCGTTTCCCTAGCCCGTACTTTCTTACAGCCTCGCCGAGAGATGCCGAGTTTTTGACCCAGTGTGAGAAAATATTAAGATGGTTCTGAGATTTCATCACCTGACAAAAATAAGGAATCCCCAAACTGCAGGGTCATGGATGGACTTTGGGGCTCGGGTTTCCAGAGGGGTCAGATTTCCCCTGGCTCCTAAAGTCTAGTAGGGAGAGGCTGGTTCTGGAGTAGTGTCTTTTTCTGGCACCAGAACCACGGCTGAACACTAATGCGTTTAACAGTTGGACTTATTTTTAATCTACTGTATTAGGGAGCGCAAATTTAATCAAGAACAAAATGTTACCGACGGTGCTTTTGTTTCTGCGTATGCATACATTCCCAGTGCTGTCTCGGGTTCTCTTGAGCTACAAGCTCTCTCCTGACATCTGACTTATTTCATAACATTAGATTTTTTTTTTTTTTAAGTGCCAATGTTTGTGGAGGGTGAGGAAGGAGAGAAATAAGGAGCTGGAGCCTCCCCTCCCCCGCATTAAAGAAATAATTGCAGTACAGATTTTTTAACAATTGCTCTCCCTGCAGCGAATGTTGTTATGGACGGAGCTAATAAATGTCTTCAACCATGACTGCTGAGATACACTTTCGGCTTATTTTCTGCCATTGGGAGGCATGGCTGTGTTGAGACATTCTTTTTTAGCTCCCCCCTCCCGCCACCACTAACCCCCCCCCCCCTTAATCAAAGAAAGAGATCTTATCTCCCTACCCAGTCTAGCTTACCCCCTCTCTCTGCCCTCCTCCCTGGACGCCTATTTTACTGAAACCTGACTTGCAGGTCAGGGAACTGGTAACAGATTAATTTTACTCAAAGAGGAACACTAAGTATTTTGGCCGGGACACATGAGAATCCTGTTATAATATTACCATTTTCCCCTTTCTAAATTAAATATTAGGAAAAAATTAAGCCAAGTAGTGGCCCACACTACAGTGGAAAGTATTTCTCTCGCAAACACGGGGAGATAAACGCTTGTGTAAGCGAAGGCACAATAAATACGCATTACGTTAAAAAACCTAAGATTATGCAGGTTTTAGAGTTATAGCTAAAATTGGTTTAGTGTTTCATGCCTAATAATAGATTACGCCTATCATATTTCCAACCTTCATTTCTCCTCCCTTTGAAGTCCAGCCATATAAAGGTTGTTTGTTGAACCACACTAAAGTTAAAGCAAATATTACTTAGGGTGATTCATACTGGCAAGAATTTGCAATGAAGGCAGTGGTGTGTGTGTGTGTGTGTGTGTGTGTGTGTGTGTGTGTGTGTGTGTGGTGTGCCTGAGTCAAAGGAAATGAAATGTTTGTAATATTTTTCGGTTGATAAATTTATTAAAACATTCTAGAAGCTTCTAAGGGAAGCAGGGCTGACATACATAGACTCTCTGCAAACAGATTACACCCGGGCCCTGTGGGGGAGGCAGACCTTAAAGAGGGAAAAATTCCCTGGATTTCAGAAATTGCCACCAGGTCACAGCAATACTTAATTAACTGAATCCATTAACAGAGGGCTGTAACCTAGTTGTTAAGAAGAAGGAAAAAACAAAAGACAAAAAACCCCAAACAAAACAAAAAACAAGAAAAAAAAAAAACCAAAAAGAAAGAAAGAAAAGAAAGAACAAGTTTAGGGAGTAGTTAGAGTCATTTAATCCTCTGTTCTTTGCTTAGGATTAGCCTTTCAGAATGAGCAACCTGATTTTTTTTTTTTTTTTTTTTTTAAGGATCCATTTACCTTCCAGGCCTTTTCATAGCAAAACATTTTGTAGGGTTGCAAAAGAGATTAATTTGTTGCCAGTTGCTCCATACTGGCAGGGATTCTGAATAAAGAATGTAAGCAATCTATCTTTGTTTGTAAGATATAATTAATCTGGCAGTTAAAATTCTTTGGAAACATTCTGATGACTTATGTGGAAAAGTGGAGCAAAGATTTCAAAGAAAAACTCAGAACTGTGTGCAGGGGAAGATAAAAGATATATGAAGTGTTTGTTCTAAGCGATACTATTCATTTACAGATCATAATGTAGCCCCACCCTGGCAATTATTCTGGAAAACAAGACAAATCTTTGTCTAGAGCCTTCTGACGGCGGTCTTGATTTGACAAACAAAATAAGCACATTACTGTTGTACTCTAATAGACTGCAAGCTGTTTTATTAGAGTCAGCTGAATCCTGTTTTGCATAAAAAAGAACACTGTTTGCTATGGAGAACACATTTATGTTAATAGGACTTTGACAAAGTAAAATAAAATCGCATTAAGATGCTGCAAAGAGATAAGACAATGAAATCTCCGGGAGAGAGAGAGAGTTTTGGCACACACTAATTACAGTCACATCCCTGCAGGAAAAGAATATATTTTTACACCAACTATCCATGTGTTTGAAAATGCAGGGAGTTTAAAGCACAATTCCTGGTTTCAGCATTTCCTGGATGCGTCAGGCCCTGCGTGTCAATAGGTGGTGACTGTTTTAAAGGAGTCTGTTTGATAAATCCCACTTTCATTTTCAGCAGCAAAGGCAGGTTTCTTTCTGAATGCGAACGAGCCTGCCACCATCCTGCTTAGTTTGAAGGGACTTTCCAATATAGGGCTGCTGAAAACAAGGTTTTAGATTACATGGTAATTTAGGAATGCATGAAAAGTGAAGCAGTTACCATAATAGGGTTCTGGGTAAACTTCATGGTTTTTAGAGCAAAACATAACAACATATGTTTTGTGATTTGTTTCAATGATTTTATATATATATATATATATATATATATATATATATATATATATGTAATTTTGTTCGGGTACTATCAAAATATTTGGAGGCCTCATCTGTGCACAGCATTTTTATAACCTTATTTTGAAAACTGATGTCTCTTCTTTTAGTTCAGTCATTAAAAGGCAGGCGATGATGGACGCCTGAATGCCTTGGGTTTTATGACTAGTCAGTTCCTGGCAGCGGCCATATTTCTTCCCTAGCGAAACTTTAATATTCCTTTGGCCTTGTTTAGGCTAAAAAAAAAAAAAAAATTTTTCCGGATGTGTGTGTGGGGCAACTTTGCTACTCTGGCTACTTATAAATATCACCAACCAGATATCATACCAAACAGATATCTGCCCTCCCCGCCCCCGCCCCCGCCCCCGCCCCCTACCCCCCATGACTTAACACCCCACAAAATGAAGAGGCCAGAAAGGGGGACCTAGTCTCCTTGGCTTCTAATAAATTCTGCCTGCCCTGTGATTGTGCTAGATTCTTTCCTGTTCAAAAAGGCAGGGTTATGGAGAAAACCTTGTCTCCGGACGGCGGAGCTATTGAAGGGAAGTGAGCCTCCTTGGAGTGGAATGGGACTGCTATTTGAATTGCTGCCTTGGAACCTGTCCTGGATGAGGCAGCTTTTTATGAGAGGCCGGGTTTTCAGCCCAGACTCTTTGATCTTCTTGAAGTTGCAACACCAGACACCAGGTGTCTCCACTTAGCTGCTGAAGGTCCTGGGAAAGAAGGTTGTGTCTCCAGAAAGGTTGACTGAAGCCTTACCTTCCTTAGGGCTCCTTGACTGGGGAACTAACTGAATAGGGGTTTGCTGGGGCCAAAGAACACAGTCTCTTCTGTTCTGGCTGTTCTGGTGAGAGCTTGTGCCTCAACAGGGAAGGAACCTCAGTTTTGTATGGAATCTTTGAAGACTGGAGCCTCAGCAAACACTGAGGCAGGCTGCCCTCCCACATTGACTGTGGGTTGCCATCTTGGATGGTGAGAAGCCATCACCCAGAGAATGGAAGCCTTTCATGTTGGTGAAGGCCAACTCTGTGGGAACCTTCTTGCTGGAACCCCTCAGCGAAGAGCTGGTAGATGCTCCAGTTTAATGTTCTGATCTCCATGAACACACATGTATTTCTCCCATTGTTACTCATTTCCTCTCTGTGAAAGGTAAACAGAAATGACACCAGCGTGTTCCCTTGTATACTTAAAGAGATTACATTGAACTATGCCACCTCCATTTGATGTCAGGGGTAACAGCAGATGTCAGTGGGTCCCAAAGCATGGCATTCCAAAGATTGGAATAAGTATTTTTTTTAAAAGATCATTCTAGCCGGGCGTGATGGGGTACACCTTTAATCCCAGCACTCGGGAGGCAGAGGCAGGCAGATTTCTGAGTTTGAGGCCAGCTTGGTCTACAAAGTGAGTTCCAGGACAGCCAGAGCTACACAGAGAAACCCTGTCTCGAAAAACAAAACAAAACAAAACAAAACAAACAAACAAACAAAAGATCATTTTAAGGGGGACAAACAAGCTAGCATCTGGAGTAGAGGAGCTTTGGTGAAGGTCCAGAGATGGGAACTGGAGCTTTGGATGCCACAAGAAGGTGGCAGAGAATAAACTACAGAGATTTATCAAGAGAAGGCTATAGTGCCGTCTTCCCCACCCAATAAATAAATAAATAAATAAATAAATAAAATATTTGAAACATTATTGCATTTCATTACCCTCCAGAATAACTGTGGGTTTTTTTTTTAAATCCCTAAATACTGAACTCATTAATGACCATCTTGTGCTACATTATATTGTCTCTTCTTGGATATACTTGACCAAAGAATCAAGAAAAACAAGCAAAATCCCTTCCAGCTATTTTACAAAGGACATCATCATTACACTATGGATTATTACAAAATTTTCACCCAGTTTGATGAACTTTGTATTTCTTGACCTGTTGTGTCTTAGTCAGGGTTAGCATGGGTAGGATGGAGCACCATGTCCAAAGCAACTTGGGAGGAAAAGGGTTACCTTCCACATCACTGTTTGTCATCAAAGGAAGTCAGGAACTCAAACAAGGCAGGAACCCAGAGGCAGGAGCTGATGCAGAGGCCAAGGAAGGGTGCTGCTTAATGGCTTGCTCAGCCTGGTTTCTTATAGAACCCACACCACTAGCCCAGAGGTGGCCCCGCCCACAATGACACAATGGGCCCTCCCACATCTATCACTAATTTAAAAAAAAAAAAAAAAGCCCTATGGGGCTTGCCTGCAGCCTGATCTTCCAAAGGCACTTTCTCAATTGAGGGTCCTTCTTCCTCTTCCAACTCTAGTTTGTGCCAAGTTGACATAAAACTAGCCTGCGTATGTCGGTTTGCCATCCTTGATTGTTTACATAGTTAATAAATTCATAAATTATCCTGGATGTGACTGAGTGTTTTGAAGAACATTCTTAAGAGGAAAATTCCTTGAGTCATAGAATTGTCTTTTTTTTTTTTTTTTCTGGGGTTTGGGCTTAGGGTTAAGACTTGGAAGGCGAAAGGTGTCAAACAAGCCAAGGCTCGGAGGCCACCTGCCAGAAAAAGGAGTTTTCTCTGGAGGACATGACTACAGGAGCCAACCTGGTCTCATTATTGAGGACAGCTCTGTTTCTATCAGATTCCCAGACCGTTAAACCGCTAAGAGAGAAGGGCTTTAGTGCCAGCCCCACCTCTAAGTACCTGGGAAAAAGGCTCGTACCACTTTGGTGTTAGTTTCTTATTCTTAGTAATGAATGTTGAGTGTATATTAATCTTGCTGAGTCACAAAAGCAACTTTCTGAGTTCATGTTATTGTGCAGGTTTTGCGGACAAGGAAACTGAGTTGCACAGATGAAGCAACTCTATGGAGGTCATCAAGCTGTAAGTGACACTCTCCAGGTGGCTCAATGGGTAAGAGCACTTGCTGCTCTGGCAGAAGACCCAGGTTCAAATCCCAGCACCCACATGGGGATTCACAACCACCTCTAACTCCTCTTCCAGGGAGGTCAATGCCCCTTCTGGCTACTGTGGGTACTGCATGTACATGGTATATTTACAGCAGGCAAAGCATTCATATGCATACACACACACACACACACACACACACACACACACACACACACACAAAGACCCGAAAAAGTGACAGAGCCAAGGGTACTGAAAGGCAGCCGTGCATCAGTGATCATTTAAAGATCCATCTGTCTTTTAATAACCTATGCTTGGATTGGAGTTTCTTCCTATGTACTATCACAGGTCAGAAAGTCCTTTGAGCAGAAGCCACGCAGGACTCGCCGGAGTCATTTAGCTCTCTGTGCCGGTCATGACCTGTTACATTAAAATGTCCAGGGAAGGCACGAATCAACATCTACTTACTCCAGATTGGGTCCCAGTGACAGACAATCCCACCAAAGACCAACTCGAGGACAAATGAGGTATTGGGCTTTTGTACCCAGCACAAATGAGGGGTAACAGGAACATGGGGACCCGTGAATTCCTATAAAGTCTCACTTCATTATGGGGACCCCCAAATACGTATATGTTTGCAAAGTCTCACTTCATCATGGGTGCAGACCCTGTGAACATGCATCATGGTGTACACTTTTGAGTTAACCTTTCACTTTGAGTTTATTGCCAGGTTTCACTTTGTGTTGTTCCTTGTCCTCATGATCTGTCACCAGTCCATCCATAGTGTGCACACAGACACACAGACAGACAACACAAAGTCAAACACATGGACAACACATGAAAACATGCGATACGCACAAACACATAAACACACGAAGAAACAAACTCATATACATACTAACAAACACACATGTACACAAACACACAAACTCACAAACACACACACAGATGTATATACACACACGTTCACAAACACACAAGCACACAAATGCATAAGCACATACATACAATCATACACATAAAATACAAACACACATATACACATACAGAAACACACACAGACCACACACGCACAGACCACACACACACAAATGCAGAAACACACATATATAAACACACATATATAAAAATACACATAGACACAGACACATAAACACACAGACATACAAACATATATACGTATATACATACGTACACATGTATATATATATGTATATATGTATATATGCACATATCTATGTGTATGTATACACACACACAAAACACAATCCAAATACACACACACACACACACACACACACACACACACACACACACGGACAGAGTGATGGCTAGTAATTTGTCAACATGTCAGGATCTAGAATCACAATAGAAACAGACCTTTGGGAGTGGTTTTGAGAGTTTGGATGGATCTAATGAAATCAGGAAGACCCACCCCAGATGTGGGAGGCACCATTCTGTGTTTCCAGGACTGAAATAGAACTAGAGAGGGGATCGAGTTACCAGTATCTATTTCTCTGCTTCCAGACTACAGTTGCAATGTGACCAGCTGCCGCGTGCTCCGGCCGACTTGCCTTCCCCATCCTGATGAACCGTGTCCTCAAAATACCAGCCCTTCCTTAAGTCACTTTTATCGGGAACTTTGTCACAGTAGCAGGAAAACTTACAAATGACAGAGCATTTCCCCGGGTGAGGCTGCACAGAAGTTAGTGTTTGCCAAATCAACATGCAAAGCCCTTGCTTGCTGGTTCTGACTTTTAAGATGTCGAGAGCTGAATGTGACATCATCATATGTGTGGCTAGGGGGTTAAACTCCCATGGAGCAACCTGGTGTTTTTCCACCTGGGTAGACTTCCCTCCCTCCCTCCCTCCCTCCCTCCCTCCCTCTTTCCTTTCCTTCCTCCTTTCTTCTTTCCCTCCCTCTCTTCTTCCTTCTTTACTTCCTTCCTTTCCTCTTTCATATCTTTCTTCCTTGTAAATAAAGTCATAATTGTTGACCTGAGATAAGAAGTTGCCAGAGCCAATCAGACTTGCCAACTGTCTGTGGGAAAGTGGGCAGTGAGCTCACACACACAGTAAGGGGCCTGTTAGCAGAAGTGCTGGCTCAGAGTTCAGTGACTGGACGGGTTTTATTTCCTCCCTGTTGATGGGCCAGAGTCATATGGATCTTGTGTGTCAGTGGAAACTGGAGGGGACTGAGCCTCGGCCTCGTCCACATCCCCTGGGTCACATTTCCTGAGAGCAGAGTCCTTAATGATTGGATAGTTCTCAGTGCAGCATCTTAACATTCTTGGGCAGGATTCAGGTCCTGGCAGCTTCTCCTGGCAGTTGCAGTTCAAGTATTGTGGACAGGGATGGACAGGGAGATTTCCAGGACAGAAGCAGAGGAGGGTGTGGTTGTAATGTCCTGAAGGGGATTTCCTTGGCTCTCAACTTGTGCTTTACAAAAAGCTGTGGTTACACTTTTGTCCTGGCTGGTTTTGCGTCAACTTGACACAAGCAAGAGTCATCTGGAAGGAGGGAAACTCAGTTAAGGAAATGCCTCCGTGAGATCCAGCTGTAGGGCATTTTCTTAGTCTGTGATTGATGGGAGAGGGCCAGCCTACTGTGAGAGGTGCCATCCCTGGGCTGGTGATCCTGGGTTCTATAAGAAAGCAGGCTGAGCAAGCCACACGGAGCAATCCAATAAGCAGCATCCCTCCATGGCCTCTGCATCAGCTCCTGCCTCCAGGTTCCTGCCCTTTTTGAGTTCCTGTCCTGACTTCCTTCAGCAATGAGCTACAATGTGGAAGTGTGAGCCAAATAACCCATTCTTCCCAGATGTTGCTTTTGGTCATGGTGTTTCGTGACAACCATAGTAACCCTGACTAAGACAAATCTTCTGTCGGGCAGGAAAGGGAGGAGAAGAACTGACATTCACACACCTCTTCTTAAAGCGGTTCTGGAACTCCATCCCTTTCTCTCTGCTCCCGTTATCCTGTTCTCCTCTGGCCCTGTAAGAGTGCATTGAGGTCCAGGATCCCGTCGAAGCTTGTGAAGAATGGGGCTTTGCATCCTTCCGGAAGGGAGGGCCAAGCCTGCTCTCTGCTTGGATCCCTGTTAGCTGTTGAATTCGTTTTTTCTTCCTCTGTGTAGACACATCTCTCTGTCTCCCAGAAAACCTTCTGAGCCTTGAGCATGTAGGAGACTGTGTTAGCTTTTGAGGGCTGTGGCAGCAAGGCCATAGGAAACCATACTAGTGGGAGGTTGCAAGGAGTTAGGCAGGTTGGTTCTTTCGAACACAGGGAGAAAACAAAAATCTGGGGATTTGCTGGCCTCTGTTGGCTTGCAGCTAGACAGCCTGATGAGTCTTAGCATTGATGATCATGCAGGTCTTCTCCCTGTCTCTGATTCCAAATGCCCTGCTGGCTTCTTACTTCTCTGGTGTGTGTGTGTGTGTGTGTATGTGTGTGTGTGTATGTGTGTGTGTGTGTGTGTGTGTGTGTGTGTATGTGTGTGTGTGTGTGTGTGTTTCTTTTCATCCCACACAGAGAAGGCAAACACAGACCAGAGGGACAGATCTATCCAAGCCCAGCTCGGTGAACCAGTGAGTTCCTTGGGGTTGTCCATAGAAGTGTGAGTAAGGTGGGCAGCCACATGACTAAAAAGCCCACCTCAGCATGAGTGAGGTCTTGGAGAAGATGCAGGATCAGAGAGCCTCTTGACCAATTGTTAGGCAGTTCTACTGAAGAGTCACCAGCCACTGGTTCCTGGTTATAGGGCTGGGCAGAAGGCCTTTGTGGGTTTTATAAGTTTCACAAGCCTCCCAGCTTCCTCACGTAGGTAAATTACCTATACGATCTCTTCGCTAGAGCTGAAGAAAAGTATAGCTCTTAACTCCTGGTTTATTGAGGGTTATTACTGAAATTATTATATATTAAAGTCTCATGTATTATTCCTTGTGAAAAGCTTATCTTGGAAGCTGACAAGAAAAGTCACATCTTTCTGAGGAAATATGAGTCTGCTTTTGAGCAGAGAGACCAGCAGAACCAATAGTTTCCCTTTTTGATAGGGCTTCTAGGATGCTCAGAGTCACATTTTATATACAGGCATCCCTTGCTCCCGCTTTTGTCAGCTTTTAGGTGATGCAGTCCTTTCCATTCTCATGAATTGTACAATTAATTGCCCTTCTCTCCATGAAAGTTGCTTTGACTACTCCGTGGAAAGAGTTGAGGGCTTAAAATGATTACATTTGATTGATTTGGATTAAAGTAGAAAGTTTTCTAGTTGACCAAGATGGTGGTAACAAGGTCTGTTAGAGTCGGGGAAAAAGACACCGAAGAAGATAATGATTCAAAGCAGGGACTTCCTAGGTAGCTCTCAGGGGGCACTAGCTAGCTACTCCATGATGACAAGTCAGTACGTGTCTGTTGTGTAAGCTGCCTGAATGGGCTGTTCGTATGTTATGCTTCACACTGGGCATATGCAGCCCACTGAGGACACAGAACCAGGAGAAGGCTTGGAGATAGGAGCTCTAAGGACCAGCATCACCTCCGCATGTAAGTTCTCAGGTGACATCAGTAGGATCCAGTAAGCACTCATCCGGTTAATTTGGAATGATGCTCCAAACATAACCCTCTATCAATTCACTGTCTTCCAGCCGTTGCCGCCACTCACCCTCTGGTACAGCGCCTCAAGTCAGTTTTGTTTTTCTAAGAAGCCTTCATCTGTCTGGGGGAAGCAGCGACGTGGAAGTTTGGTTTTATATCTGTGCGGAGTGTATCAATTTGTTTTTATATACATCCACTGAGTTACATAAACCACTATTATTCCATGGAGATTCAAAGAGGCTTATAGCTATGAATGCAATAAAATTGATAAAATAAATACAAACTGAATAAAGCAGGATATCTCTGAAGGAACAGAGAATTGAGCCCAGAGGCTGGAGGAAGTGGGAAGGTATGTTACCATATTCTAAAACACCAGAATCAGTCTATGTGCAGGGCACGCTGGGTTTCTGCACACTGCCTTGGAAACTACAGAAAAAGGGGGATGAGAGAGTGAGACAATCTCTTCATCTTAAATTTATCCATCACATAAGAGAAGCATCACGTATTGGATGAATGCTCAAAATTGATCAATAAAGGCATTGACTGGTGATGGTAATTCCTTCAGTGCAAAACAAAGTTTGAGAGAGACAGGAGGACCACAGGGATGAGAAGGTGCCCTGATGAACTCTTCCCATGCGAAGTCCTCAAGTTCTGATGCACACAGATGGGAAATATTCATCCAAAAGGAAGTCTTAACAGTTAGCAGAAGAAATCAGGGGCTCTGAAGGTTGGCGACAGTAGCATTAGCACTTTGTGGTGGTTTCAATATGGTTGGCTCAGGGAGTGGCACTATTTGGAGGTATGGATTTGTTGGAGTAGGTGCGGCCTTGTTGGAGGAAGCGTGTCACTGTGGGGGTGGGTAATGACACCCTCTGTCCTAACCACCTGGGAGTCAGTCTTCTCCTAGTGAACTTCAGATGAAGATGTAGAACTCTCAGCTCCTCTTGCACCATGCCTGCCTGGATGGTGCCATGCTCCTGCCTTGATTGATAATAGACTGAACCTCTGAACCTGTAAGTCAGCCCCAATTAAATATCCTTATAAGACTTGCATTGGTCATAGTGACTGTTCACAGCAGTAAAACCCTCGCTAAGACACAGTTCATTCATTTGATGCATATGTATGGAGCTCTTTGTGTGCTTGACACTGAGCTGGTTATAATGTGAGTTTTCACTGTCAATTTGATTGGCATTTGAATCACCTAGAATGCATGCATATTTCTGAGGTTGTTTCCGAAGAGGTGGAACTGAGACAGGAAGATTCACCCTGAATGTGGGTGGTACCATCCCATGGGCTGGAATCCCAGCCCGAATAAATAGAAGGGAGAAGCAAGGGCACCATGTAATGTTAAAAGCTGGCTTATATTGCTGCAGCCATGAATTACCCTCCATGACAGACTGTGTTCCCTCAAACCATGATCCCAAGCAAACCCTCCCTTGCCTAAGTTGCTTCTTGTCAGATATTTTGACACAAGGAGAAAAGTAGATGACCACACACATGATTAGTAATACATCATGCCTGTCTTTCAGAAGCTTATAGCCTAATGAGGAGATGGTACAGAATAAAATGTATTAAATCATTCCAAGTATTTATTGAGAAACTATTACAGACCAAGGACAGTGCTAAGGGTTGGGTATATGAAATATGACTGTAGCAACCACTTTCTGTTGATTAGAATTTTTATAAATAAATTAGAAATAACCAGGATATATTTTTGGTTTGTTTCAAGAGAGATTAACAGCAAGATTGACTGCTAAAAACCGTAAAGATTGAACAGAGTTGGTACAGCTCCAACTAGTATGCAATGAAACAAGTCTACAACTTAAGGGTTCTTCTCTCTAGGGCAACTTCTTGGTAGGTTTATTATGATTACATGGTTGTCTAATTTTCAAAAACAGTAAGGTTCTGCAGATTGAGGTTGTTGCTGTTACATAAAACAATGACTGTTTACCAAATGATGGATTCTGTGAAAAAAGAGCTGAGTTTCTTAGGAAAGGAAAATTCAGAAAGACCAGACATATAGCATGTCATAATACACCTGTCCCATGTCTGTGGAAGGCATTACTGATAGTTCACAGAGTTTCTTCCTGTCAGAAGACATTACTAATAGATCATAGAGCTTCTTTCTGTCATGCTTGAATAGGGTCCCCAAATTCTTTCATTACCCTGTGCTAGATGGCCAGACCCAAAGTCTTGCCATATAATATGATGTTCTTTTGTCCTTTGAAGATTTCCCAAGCTTTTGAATATGTCCTAGCCCTTTATGCTATGACATACCATGGAAATAATTTGAGGTTTGTTTTTTTTAAAAGAATATTTTCCACTTTATATTTTAAGTGATTGAAATTGCTATCTGACAGTTGTTGAGAAAGACTGACGGCGTGCTATGCCTAAGGACTTTCACAGCTTTGGAAAATAATAACAACGCACATTTCATTTTATACAATATGCACCAACTTAATAAATTCCATGTTATCTATAGTAATTTCATTACCATGATTATAAATCTCTTGTCCAAAATGTCCTAGGTATCATTTCCTATGCAGGTACTATGTGCTTTACACATGTGCTTTGTTGAACCTTTGCAGTAGTCCTGTGGTGCTGGTGACATCAGGGTCTCCTGATATTTGGTTCCACCAGACATAAGTGTGCAAGTAGCAGAACTGCAATTGAAATAATCACCACGAGTCTTGAGGCTGGACTGACAAGTATTCTCACAGGCCTCTGTGTTTGACTATTTGGTCCCCAGTAGGTGGTGATGTTTTGGGAAGTTATGGAACCATTAGAATGCGGAGCTATGCTGGAGGAAGGACACCATGGAGGGTCGGCTTTGAGGATGTAGAGCCTCAGCTCACTTCCTGTTTTCTCTCTCTCTCTACTTCCTGTGTGTGGATGAAATGTGATCTCTGTGCTTCCTGACTGTTAGATTGGCCTCTGACCTTTTATTGCTACACCCTTCCTCTCATGATGGACTATAGCTCTCTGGAACTGTAAGCCAATAAAACAAAAACAAACAAACAACAAACGAACAAAACCCCCCTCTTCCCTAACTTGCTTTTTTTGTCAAGATATTTGATCCCAGGAACAGAAACGGAAGTAGTACTAGTGTCATCCCAGAGATGGCGCTCATCCTGCTAACCCAGTCAGAGATGCAGGGCTGCCACTCAGCAAAAATATATTCATCTTTCTTCAGCTTCTCACCTGATATTTCTATCTGTAGCCCCTCCTGAGGGCCACCTATCCTCTAATTATAGGAAGTGCTATGAAGGCAGAGGGCCCGATAATTCATTTATTTATATTTTTATTATTTATTTTTAGATCTACATGTAACTAGTACTTTTTCATTACATCTATTTATTTATTTTATTTATCTATTTATTTGTGTGTGGGTGTGTCTATGCCATGGTGTGTGTGCGTGGAGGCCTAAGGACAATTTGTGGGAGTCATTTCTCTCCCTTTACAGTGTGGGACCCCAGGATCGAATTTAATTCATCAGGTTTGGTAGCAAGTACCTTTCTTTCCTTATGTATTGGACTATCTCACTGCCCCTATTTTAAGATTTTAAACATTGGTGCTCTCTGTCTCTGTTTCTGTCTCTGTCTCTGTCTCTCTCTCTGTGCGTGTGTCTCTGTCTCTCTCTCTGTCTCTGTCTCTCTCTTTCCCTCGTGTGTGTGTGTGTGTGTGTGTGTGTGTGTGTGTGTGTATGTGTGTAAGTGTAGCCTTGCATGTGCTGTAGAAGACATGTAAAGGCCAGAGGATAACCTTGGATGGCAGTCCTTGTACCTTATTGGAGACAAGATCTCTCCTGCTCACTATTGCTTTGCCATGCTGACTGGACAATTTGGATAGGATTTTCTGCCATCTGCCTCCCATTCCCCATAAGAAAGCTGAAATTGTTGAGACTACATGTACAGGTGTGTGTGTGTGTGTGTGTGTGTGTGTGTG
>NC_034598.1:33510468-33515051 GCF_900095145.1 Mus pahari
GTGTGTGTGTGTGTGTGTGTGTGTGAGAGAGAGAGAGAGAGAGAGAGAGAGAGAGAGAGAGAGAGAGAGAGAGAGAGTGAGTGTTGGGGAGCTGGCTTCGGGTTGTCAGATCTGCATGTCTGACATGGACCAACCTGTTCAGTCCCATAGGACCCAAGGTGAAACAAACAGTAACAAGCTGTGCCTTTGCACTCCATGCTCTGGGACCATCCTTTTCTTACATCAGTGGTCCTCAACCTGTGAATCTCAACACCTTTGGTGGGGTTGAACAACTCTTTTGCAGGGGTCACCTAAGACCACCAGAAATATCAGATATTTGCATGATGATTTTGTACCAGTAGTAACATTACAGTTTGGAAGTAGCAAAGAAAATAATTTTATGACTGGGGGCAGGGTGTCACCACAACATGAGGAACTGTATTAAAGGGTCGCAGCATTAGGAGGGTTGAGAACCACTGCTCTATATCAGGCTCCCCAAAGCATCCTGGTGACTCTGGACCTTTGGGATGCTAAGATACGTGGTTCTCTTTGAAGTAAAACTTCTCAGCAAATAGCCACTGTCTTTGAGCGACTTCACATGTAGGATGAAGATGCAGGATGAAGATGTTACTGGACGTCTATGTCCCTGACTTGGTGATGCCAAATGTGTTTGTTGGAAGAGTCACTGAGCACTTAGAACACAGAGTGGCCGCAAAACTAGATCTGGAGCATGATTTGGACCATTGGAATATCTGGACAAAACTTACTAGCTATCAATCCCTACACACAAATGCTAAGCCCAAGTCTGGGCGAGAGAGTTCCAAGTCAAGCAATAACCAAGTTGACAACGATGGTGATAGTCATAATTAAGGTCAGTACAATGGGCCTGTGAATGATGTAGGAGCTCTGTTGAGTACTTTACATGCATCATCTCATCCACTGGCTACATGTTGTCACTGGACAGCCTGGTTCTTCCATGAGGACCTGAACGCCCAGAGGAGTGGCATCACTCTCTGGGACCTCTCATTAGGCTTGGGAGCTGGGATTAAAGCCCACCCTGTGTGGCAGTAGACCCCAGCTCTTGGGAACTCTCTGGGCACGTTTGCATCTTTAAGAGTCAGATTTTCCCTTATCAGAAAGGGTGTGACCTCGGAGACTGCTGTCATTTTTTTCAGCTTCTAAGTCCTAGGATGTGCTTTCTCAGGCATGAGCCTTAGGACACAAAGGGGCTCTTGTATCTTTATTTTATTTTATTTTATTTTATTTTATTTTATTTTATTCTATTCTATTCTTTTACTATTGTGTTGTTTGTTTTTCTAATTGATCTCTATCAACTCTGGGTAATAAAACCCCCCACAGCTCTTTGATGCCACAAACAAAGAGAGGCCGTGCTGCATCTACCATCTTCAGTGTGCCATGACATGGTTAATGTATGGCCTCTAAAAAGAAAACCAACTATCTAGCCAAAGTAGCAAGTTCTGTGTGAATGGTAGAGTAGACACAGGTAGAGCCTAGCTGAATGGACTGTAAGTTTCTGTTTATTTACCACCAGCTCTAAGGGTTGACCCGAACCATGGCTCTCTTTAACAAACTCTGATGATTCGTTGGTAAACAGCACTTTATATTCATGGTAAGTGCACACTGGAATGGTGAGTTTAAATGCAGAAGTACATTAGGCATCCTGCAGCTCAGGTGAGCATCTATTACAGTGCCCATAATAGAATTAGTGATACGAAAGAACATAGCCTTCAAGGATTAAGATGCTATCACAGCAGAGTCCTTCCTGCGTACCGTTGGTTACCATGGGGATCGTGGTGCAGGATGTCCCAAGTTGTTGGCATGGAAAGATTTCAAGTGTTTATTCTTTTTTTTGTGTGTGTGCGTGTGTATAATATATTCCCAAATGGGGGCAGAATAGAACAGATTGTCCCATTAGTGCTATGGATAAAGCCTGACACCAGTATGTTACAGCTCATGGAGTACACTCGGTCAGGATAAGGACAAAGGGCCCTTTGTGCACTTCATACATGGTTACTGAGGACTCCTGTCCTACTCTATGTTGGGCGCCATTGTCCCAACACAGAGTCTAAGGTAAAGTCTACTGAATCATGCTCTCGTGTGTGTAGAAATCTCTCCATATGCCTACTGTGGTTCTGGCTTTTGTCTCCAATTCATCTCCTTTTGATGAAAAGATGACATTGTGGTTTGGTTTTAAGGGAATTTGACTTAGAAAAATTGGGTCAAGAGTGGAAAGGATAGAAGGACACTAGGAGAGATTAGATGAGATGGAATAATGAACAATCTATCCCTGAGATGAACCTGTCTGTATTGTCCCTTTGTAGCATGTGTACAGCTGTCCTCATTTGGGTGCCTGGCTTACTGTTGTGACCACAAGGGCTCTCTAGAAGAACAGAATATGAAGAATGACTATATATCCGAAGGAGATTCATTAGATTGGCATGTACCAGAGGATCTTGGTAGCCTAAGGTTGAGAACTTGGGAGTAACTTGGTCTGCGAAACTGGTGCTGACAGCTTAAAGAATCCCTAGGCAGGCAGTGGTCTCCAGTCCATGCTGGAGCTGGGAGAAGTGGGTTCACATATCAGGGAAGGGATGCAATGGTGTATAGGAGCTCAGCCTTGAGCGGGAAGATGCGTGGGCAAAAAGCAAAACCTTTTCTTCACATCTCTCCGCTGCCCGTGATGACAGCAGAAGGAACCATCCGTATCTCAGGCAGGTTTTCCTACTTCCTATAACCCAATAAAGAGCATCCTTCACAGGTGTTAGCCAACAGCTTGTCTTTCAGTTGGTTCTAGATCCAGTCAAATGGACAACAAAATGATTGCACAGACTATCTTTCCAGACAGACATGTCATCTCCCCGGGAGCAAGGAGCAAAGATGACATCCACTCCATTCCTCAGCTTCTATCCAAGGGCTGGTACCTGTAAATGGGAAGATGAGTAAATGGATATCAATAGAGCAAGCAAGGAAGTTCTGTGTAGGTTAGGTTAAATGAGGAGCAGTGCATCGTCCCTTAGTCTCAGAGATATTATGGCAATTACCTGATCGTATAGTATTCCTGTTAACCTGACAGATAGACGGAAAGTAAAGAAAGGGCCTGCATTCAGATTAAACAAGAGAGGCCAGATGGGGACAGTTTAAAACTCAGCAAACATGTACCATCTGAGCCAGGCATTATGGGATGGCCAGGGGAAGGCCACACAGGTGAGATTAAGATCAATTGTGTCAGAGTTTCAAAGGGGGCAAGATTGTGTGCTTGGGGGTGAATTGTAGCCTCACAGAAAAGTCAGTGACTCAAGTAGAATTTGGATAACGCATGAGATGTTTCTAGACTAAAAGCAACAGGCACTCCAATAAAAGCCAGAGGTGTGCTGAGCACTCAGCGCACTGTTTACTTCATTCATTTGATTTCGTCTTTGTAGATCAATCAATGAATCGAGACTGTAATGAGGAAGTAGCCTTCCCAGGGGAGCTGTCACTTGAATGTGGGCCTTTCCAATGGTAATTTTTGCAGAATGACGATGAGAGTTAACAGTTCTCACCTTCTTTCTCTACATGGGGGGGGGGGGAGCCCGTTCTTTGTTGGATCAGCTCAGTACCCCTGGTCTGCAGACTTTTATGAGTGAATAAAGTATCGATCTCATTATATTGCAACTGTCCAGGAACTTGGAGAGAGAAGCCCTGTGTACCTGTCGCTTCCTTCAGATGAATGGTAAAGGGTATCGATTTTGTAGTATAAGCGACTGATAAAGGAGAGAATTTCTCAACATAGATGGAAGTGTGGTGGAGGCCACAGATGAGCTCAATGGCCTCAGGAGGCATGTCTTAGAAAAGAAACCGAGATCCCAGATTGACTGCAAGTGGGAGTTAAGGATACAGGAAGAACAGAAGTGATGAGGAAATCACTGAGTGAGCAATGACCCAGTGAGACCCTTCTTCAAAGCACAGGAAAGTATCCTGTCATGAGCCCTGACAAGATGACCTGGAGGTTTCTGAAGATGTTAAAAATATTTGAATGACTACCTTGATGCCACGAGAAAAAGATGGAGCATATCCGACCAATGCATACCCAGGTTTTCTTGCTTAGGGAAAGGTTAAGTTCTCGTTTAGAAGTTCACCCTGTGTTGAGTACTTGAAGTTAGCAATGTAGCAGCACATTCCACACTCTCTGGAGTGGACATGGGCTTGGCTGGGCTCTGGGAAGCCTCAGAAGTGAGGGCAGGAGGCCAGACCTTTCATGTGACATACATGCTTAGTGTGCTCCATGCAGGCCTCCGCTTGGTTTTATGCTGTAAGCAGCAGTTCTCAAGCTGGATGTTGTAACTTTGGAGGTCGAATGGCCACTTCACCTGGGTCATGTATCAGATATCCTGCATCCCAGATATTTACATCAAGATTCATAACAGTGGTGAAATTGCAGTTATGAAGTAGCAACAAAAATAATTGTATGGTTGGGATGGGGGTGGGGGGTCACCCCAGCATGAGAAACTACATTGAAGGGTCACAGAATTAGGAAGGTTGAGAACACTGCTTTACAGGGAGTGTGTGTGTGTGTGTGTGTGTGTGTGTGTGTGTGTGTGTGT
>NC_034598.1:33515062-33516339 GCF_900095145.1 Mus pahari
TGTGTGTGTGTGTGTGTGTGTGTGTGTGTGTGTGTGTGTACATTACCTTGAATTCCTGAAGGTTAAGTCAAGGTAGACTGCACCTCTTGGCCTTTTCTGGTGACATTTCATGCAGACTGCTGCGTCTGTCTGGCAAGGCCACTTGTAAGGAACCCGCAGCGGCTAGTATTTAAATGAAAATCTGCATATTTGTGACTTCTGGGGAGGGGTCAGCAGGGACCAGCATGCTTCTCGGTATGAAAAATGATTGGAGCTGAGTTTAGGCTTGCTCCACATGTGTATCTATCTGCTCCCTGGCTCCGTGACATCCTCCACTGTTCCCATGTATAAATCCTTTCCCCAACTCCTCCTTCTCTATGGCAAGAGCCAGTAGCATTCCAGTTTGGTTCTGACATCAAAATCACTTGGAAAACAGTCCTCAGTTAACCAGAAAAGGCCATGTGGTGAGTTCAAGAAATAAATATTTGCACTTGAATACTGTTGGATTTTGTGTTGTTTACTATAGCACTAGAATTCTGGTTCATGCTTATTGATGAATAGAAAACCAGTAAGAAGTTTTATTTTTGCAGGTGTGTGTGTGTGTGTGTGTGTGTGTGTGTGTGTGTGTGTGTGTGTGGATTCCCTGGAACTGGGTTACAGGTGGTTGTCAGCAGCCTGATCAGGGGTCCTAGGGAAGAGAGGCTCTGACCTGCTGAGCCACCACTTCAGCCTCAGCAGGAAGAATTTATATAGCAAGTACTATGCATTCACGTCAGGCTGAGCCCATCTGAAGGCCCTAGCAAGTGGGGTGGAAGATTTACTTTCTCAACTTGTTGAGGAGGAAGTTGAAAGTCAAAGAGGTTAAAGCAGTTTCAGGTCATCCTTTGAGCTGACCCTTGCTTTTAATCGTTTTGCTTTGCCATTCATCCTGATCCAACAACTATTGTTATGCTTGCATCAGACTGGAGGGCAAAATTCCAAACTCTTAGGTATCTTGTGTAGAGATCCCTATAGGAGACAATTTTCTCAAACTTTGACAAAGCTTCACATGGTCTGGAGAAGAAAGTAAGAAAGCAGAATTAATAAGCTAATATTCTTGACCTATAGAAGCCTGGTATGTTTCTCATAAGAAAAGATCAGAGTCATGGATATATATATATATATATATATATATATATATATATATATATATATATATATATATATATATATATATATATATATATATATATATATATCATAACATAGTATTCCACATTTATAAAAATAAAATTGTATTATACCACTAATTTCATGAT
>NC_034598.1:33516463-33518135 GCF_900095145.1 Mus pahari
TGTGTGTGTGTGTGTGTGTGTGTGTGTGTGTGTGTGTGTGTGAATGAAATCTGTTTTGGAACCAGTGATTTGTATAATATATTTTGAAACTACAGGGTATATACTGCTTAATGTCTTGTTACTGGATAATTATAGGCCAACGATATTGTTGGTGTGAATGGATACCATTTCCACGGCAGTTATCAAATGACAACAAACCAAATTAATAATGATACACCAAAACCAAAGTAATTTGTAATTAAGACAACGAGAGCCAGTGAGTGCAGCCTACGGAGCACCGTTAACCAACCAAGGCACACTGGTAATATGTTGACAAAGGACCCTTCCAGGAGCATGCAAGAATTACAGCTGTCTGTGCGAGTTTGTGTAGAAACTTGCAACGTTGCCAGGCATTGTGTGGGAGCCAGGACTGTTGGCAGAGCAATGAATTAATGTCCTCAATAAACCAGCAATGTGCTAACTTGAATTTATGAAGACCGAAACATAGTGATCTCTAATTGCCCACTTTATAGTCTTTGGGTCTGCAAATTAAATCGGGTCAGTTTGCTTTCAGGGAGGTGGTGGTTGATTCCAGGGGCCTGGTGCTTTCAGTTAGATAATCTTCTGGAAGTCTGTTGAATCAGGTTGCACGCAGCCCCGATTTCCATGTGAATCTGGCAAATTACCCGCCCGACTGAAGACCAAAGCGTGGGACTTTTGCCCCTCCTGCATTTTCAAGTTGGTCTTTGTGGGTCTATGGGTGGAGTCTGAGGATGCATCTGCTTCGCCACAAGGTTTGCGAGTAGAAGGGTAACTTGTGTTGAGAACTTGTGGGGTCTGTCCTGACTCTGGCTGTGCTTCACCCTTCGTAAGACTCAGAGGATGCCATTGCTGGTGGCTGGGAACCAGCAGGAGGATGTGAGGAATCTCCAGCATCAAGATGCAGGTTGGAAGATGACCTTGTACCCTTGGCTGGGAAAAGCTGACTTTTTGTGGCTTTGCCTCATGGGCCCTGTCTGGACCACCATCCAGATAATTTCTGACTCGTCCTCCCCCTCCCCAATCTCCCCTGTCTTGCCCTTCCTTCTCTTATAATGAAGGGCAATTGAGTAACTTGGAAGATGTTCCAATGAGCACTGAGTTTTTTTCCAACTCTAAGCATTTGTTTTTTAAAACCAAGGTTAATGATTGCTAGCTTAAAAAATATCTGGGAGGTACCCACTCTTCTTACATGTTTTTTTTTTTTTTTTAACATTTTGATAGCCAAGTTATAGATTGAACTGTGTTCTCCAAAACAGAGGCAATGAGTTTCTAACCTCCTGGTACCTCAGGATGCAATCCTACTAAAAAAAAAAATCCAGGATCTTTACAGTTTACAGAGATAATGGAATAAAATGAGACAGTAGGGTGAGTTCTTATGTATTATGATTGATGTCTGTATTTCACCCTTGAGTCTGGGGATAGCCCAGGCCATGAGAAGCTTCAAGAAAGACAAAAATCTGATTCTCTTAGTGTTAGCATTCTGTGTAAGCTCCCCTCCACAGTTACCTGGTAACAGCCAGGTAGACCTGACCCACTATAAAAGGGGCTGCTTGCCTCCTCCTCTTCCTCTTCCTCTTCCTCTTCCTCTTCCTCTTCCTCTTCCTCTTCCTCTTCCTCTTCCTCCTCCTCCTCCTCCTCCTCCACCTCCTCC
>NC_034598.1:33518180-33546457 GCF_900095145.1 Mus pahari
CTCCTCCTCCTCCTTGCTATCTTGTTCCTCTCTTGTTTTCTTGTTCTTTCTCTGCTTCCCTTCTCTCTTCTCTCCCCATTCCCTTCCCCCCTCTCTCTCCACGTGCTCATGGCTGGTCTCTATTCATCTACTCTCTTCTCTCTCTCTCTCTCTCTCTCTCTCTCTCTCTCTCTCTCTCTCTCTCTCTGCTACCCTCTTAACTCCTGAATAAATTCTATTCTGTACTCTACTGTAGCTGGTCCCTGGGGGGCGGGGAAGGGATCCCTCAGCTTGGGCCTGCAGAGGCACCCCCTTTCCCCATGCCTGACTACACCTCCATAGAACATAGCCCCTCCTCTCTTTATCTTTTTATAAACACAACACTTAGATTCTGGAATTTAATAGAATTTTATTGTTTATCCCACCCACCTATGACAGCCACAGGACACTGGTGTGTCATTTTCCTGACTGCATTGATTTCTTAAGATGGAATTCAGTGTTATGAGCATTTCCAGAGGAAGCGGGATGCAGAATGGAAGTCCTACAACCATCGCTTCTCTGCTGCTCCCCTTCCGCTCCCACTCTCACCCCTCTAGGGACCGTACTCTACTCATTCCGCCATCTCTGTCTCTCCAGTACACAGGTAAAGTGAAACTTCTCCTGACACACACTTGATCCGGGTGACACTCCCTTCTTCAGCTCTAGCTAGAGAAGCTATAAACCAAATGCTTCTATTTCCCCTCAGCTTCTTTCTTTTCACCCCCTCTTGAAGGAACGTCAAGTAGTCTTATGCCTTCAACACTTCATCAAGACAAACCTTACAATGACCCTAAAAGTAAGCCCGTAGGATCACCACAAGCCTTCCGTAGGTTGGTGCTAATATGCTTATTGTCCTTTAAATAGCTTCTCTGTTTTTCCCCAATGTGTCTCTAGGAAGAGATGCCTGTCGTACTGGTTACCTCCTATTTAAGCAGACACCTCTCCATTCCTTTGGAACGATTTCCCCTAAATCTTTGTTCTAAGACTCAACCCTCTTCCTCCCTCTTCCCTTCCTTCTTCTTTACCTTTCTTTTCTTAGACAGGATCTCATATAGCCCAGGCTGGTCCCAAACCCAGTTGAGGATAACCTTGAATTCCTGTCCTGCTTCTAGCTACCAAGTTAATTCCAAGAGTGATTGACAGATGAGCTCTTCAAACACCCCGTGAGTCCCCCAGGATTCTCTTCTTAGGCCCATCTCCCCTTGCAGAATTCCTAGTTCTTAAGTGACGATCATCATCATATTTAGTTTTTAGTTTTCTTCTCTCCTCTGACAGCAGACAGGTATCCACTCAACAGCTCCGTGTCCACAAACACCCATTGATCCTCATGTTCAATGTAGCCCTACTCAACTACGGGTCGCGTCTCGCTTCTTCCTAGTGTTTCCTTGGTCTTCAAGCTAGGTCATCTTCCCAGTATGTGGGAAGACCACCTCCAAATGGATCACATCCAACTCGTCACTCCTGATATCTTATGTCATCTCCCAGAAGGGAAGGATACTGACTCACCCTTCAAAAAGTCTATAAAAAGCAAGAGCTTCTCCCACTGGCGTGACTCATGCTTTGGCCCAAACTACCATGGCCTCACACCTGTTCAACAGCCTTATAATTGGTTCCCATGATTCCATCCTTGATGGAGTCTTACCGATGTGATGATAGACTGATTTAAAGAAAAAATAGCTTTAGCCACATGCTATACAGTCTACTCATTTTAAGAGAATGGTTGTACCATTTTAGATACATTTACCAAACTGTACAACTGCCATTATACTACAGTTTAGAGCCCTGGTTTCCCCTTCCACTTGCATAGGGATCCTATATCAGTGATTAGTGACTTGTTACTTCCAAACATTCCCTGACTTCTTGCTCCCACACAATTCTAAAGGTGCTTCCTGTGTCTGTAGACTGACATGTCTTGGACACTCAACATGGCAGAACCACAGTTTATTTTTTCTTCTGTCCCTGACTTCCTTGAGCATCATGTTCTTTAAGGCTCTGACAACAACTCATATAGGTATTCCACAGTTTTAAATCATACAATATGATTTTACCACTACAGATATTTTTACTTTAGGCCCATCAGTTGATGGCCATTTGAGTCGTTTCCATTTTGGGGTCAGATATGAAGAATCTGTTTATGAGTGTTTGCTAATAAGTTTTTGCCCAGACATGCGTTTTCACTTCCCGTTGGGTATAGAGCAAAGGGGGTTAGATCAATGAGTCATTCAGCAACTCTATGTTTAACGTTCTGTGGAACTGACAGACATTTCCCAACATGATGGTGGCACTTCACAGTCCCACCAGCAGGACCTAGAAGGTCTAATTTTTCTCCATCCGTGCTATAAGGTGACGGTTTTGCTTACAGCGCTCCTAGTGGATTTGAGTGAATGATCATCGGGTAGACTGGAATCACACATCGCTGTTTTTTTCCTCCGCTCCACACGGCTGCTGCTCATAGTCAAACCTACCGTCCAAATGTCAGCTGTTGGGATGCCGTGTGACCTGCCTCCCACACTCTTCCGGTCCAGTTCTCTTGCCTTCTTTCCCGATATGTTTCCCACGACTTAATCAGCTCTACCCTTTTTTGAGTCTGTGCTCATTGGTTTTTCTAGGATGTGTGTGTGTGTGTGTGTGTGTGTGTGTGTGTGTGTGTGTGTGTGTNTGTGTGTGTGTGTGTGTGTGTGTGTGTGTGTGTGTGTGTGTGTGTGTGTATGTTTCCAGATGCTCTGTGAGGTTGCCCTTCCCAACCTTAGGGTCCCTCCACCCCCATTCTGCCCATGCCACCACATAGCCCTTCCCACCTGGCATCCAACACTATCTAAACATTTGAATTTTACTCTCATTTTTCCCATTCCATTCTTCCTCCCAAAAGGTGTAATCTCTCTCTCTCACTGTCTCTCCTTCTTCCATCCATCACTTCCTCCCTCCCTCCCCCCTCCCTCCCTCCCTCCCACTCTCATACTGGGGGTTCAACATAAGGCTTCCTAACTAATAGAAAATTAATTACTCTACCTTCAGCTCTCTTTCTTATTTATTTATATTTATTGTTTATTATNTGTTTATTTATTGAAATAGTCTCCTCAAAATGCCTAGGTTACCTTGAATTTGTTGTCCTCTTGCCTTACTTAGCCTCACTGAGGGCTGATATTTCTTTTTTCCTTTTTTATTTTAAAGATTTATTTATTATTATATCTAAGTACACTGTAACTGTCTTCAGACACACCTGAAGAAGGCGTCAGATCCCATTATGGATGGTTGTGAGCCACCATGTGGTTGTTGGGATTTGAACTCAGGACCATCGGAAGAGCAGTCGGTGCTCTTAACGGCTGAGCCATCTCTCCAGTCCTGAGGGCTGAGATTTCAAACAGGGTCTTCTAAAACCAGCTTTCTCCCTCTCTCCCCTCCCCATTCTGACATTTACTCAGGATCGTGTCTACCACACAAAAGGAACTCAAAGGTACTGCGTGAGCGAATAAAAGAGTCACCTGACAGAACTCTGAGGAACTTTGCTTTAAGTCCAAAGAAGTCTGTCTGCTGTCCCTCCGCTTCATAGCACAGACAGAAAAGGAAAGTATTGTGAAGCAGAAAGACCTTTCAACAGGTCAGTAGTAGAGGCTATGAGGGTTCAGTAGCTTAGGTCTCCTTCTGATCAGGTCTGTCATACGCAGGGTCCTGACAAAAACTGATTAATTTAAACGTAGTAAATGGGGCTGGAGAGATGGCTCAGTGGTTAAGAGTACTAACTGCTCTTCTGAAGGTTCTGAGTTCAAATCCCAGCAACCACATGGTGTCTCACAACCATCTGTAATGAGATCTGATGCCCTCTTCTGGTGCATCTGAAGAAAGCTAAAGTATACTTAAATATAATAATAAATCTTAAAAAATATAGTAAATGTATGATGCAATATTATACAGATATATGATACATACACACACACACACACACACACACATATATATATATATATATATATATATATATATATATAAAATGTATTGTGTGTTTTGTTTTGCCCTAAGTACTTTTTAGTTAATTTAGAAAAAGGGGGAAGTAGGGAAGAGAGGAATGGCATTAACATATATGACACAAGGAAAGTGCTGGAAATTTGACTCCATTTGTTCTTTTGAACCATCAGAAAATACTAGGCATCATTATAAAAATAATTACAAAAGTCATGGGCATATGTGTGTGCATGCCTGCCACTGATCTGCTGTGATAATCTGAATCAATCGCATAGCAATCCTGATAGAGGCTCCCTATTTATATAACGAGGGGTTTGAACTACATGATCTTTTATATGCTCCTAGCTGCAGCACGACAGATTCTGTCACGTGTTTTCACCTAATGATATATTAACACTGAATTAAGTTTTAGGACATGGGGTCCTGGCAATTGGCAGCCATCAGCAAAACAAAAACAAAAAACCCCAAACAAACAAATGAAAAAGCAAAACAAAACAAAAAACCAAATTGGAAAGCAATAGCAAGAAATAAGGAACCCCAAGGAATAAATAAAGACCTCTCCCAATATAATCTGAACATAGGGGCGGAGTTTAATGCATTCTTGTATCTGGGTTAGGAGTGATCAAGCTTTGTGTTGGCAATATGGGGAATTGAGTTACCATTTCTGACACTGGTTGGCCCTACTGACAGATACATTGTATCTGCCAGTGTGACCAACCAAGCAGGAAACAAAGACTAGAGTTGCAAAACAGTTGAAGTGCTTTAATAGATAGACCCTAATGAGGACTCTTTAGGGACCACAAGAGTATGTCCTGTAAAGCCCTCATTATACAGAATGGGTTACTTAAAGCCAGGGCAAGAGGGAGGTGGTCCCTGAAGAGGAGAAGGTGAGAGCTTTGAGCTGGGGCAGATGGATACTCTTAGGCATGATAGATCATCAGCTTTCTTGCTCCCGTGATTTTGGGGAATGGAAGAATTTGGGGACGAGGAGCATTTGTGGCCCTTGTGAAATTAATTCTTATAAAACAAAATACTTATTCATAGGGAGTGAAGGCATGAGCCTCCGTGATATCCTGTTTTAAAGCTGGCTCTTTCTGTGCCAGTTGCATCTGTGATTGACATTTTCGTCTGTTGATTGGCAAGTTTTGAGGTTACCTCCGCTTAGAGGTTCTTTAGTGGGTCAGTTTCCAGGGGGTTGTGGCTGGAACTTAAGCTATGGGTGGGACTTCTGGGCACAGCCTACCTAGAAGAGAGAGGATGAAGGACATTGAAGAACACAACAGCATGGTCTGGAAATTCTCCCGGCCACCTGAGAGTTCTCATGGCCCTCCAATTCTGTGTGATCCTAGGATCGCTCCATGCTCAAGTCCCTGGGGCTGTCTTGGCTCTTGGCTCTCTCCGTTCGTGTCTCTGAGCATGTGGATTCAAGAAGGGAACCTTGAGCTCAGAGGTGGTCTGGAATCTTCGTGCTGAGCATCGGGGTTGATTAATTGCAAGTGATTTCCTGGAGCCATTTGCTGAGGAAGATGGCTTATCTAGGTTCAGCAGAAAAGAAATACCTCCTTGGATCAGCAGTGTCGGGCCTTCCATGAGGGGTGTAAACAAGTACGAGCAAGCTGTGCATTCATAATATCAGATTCAGCTCATCCCTCCTAACCTTAGGGAGGGGACGTGGCCTGCCCGAGGTCACACAGCTAATGAGACAGCTGGTAACACACCCAGGCTTCCTTCCTTGGATACCAAGCTACCTGGAAGCCTGCTGGTTGGGAGTTACTTGGCTACAGGCTTCTGTTTCTTAAGGACAGCCACACAGTGTGTAGGAAGACATGAAACTGGGGCGGACTGGGCCTGGGACAACAGTTGAACAGCCTGCTTTGTGAAGTACTGTCAACTTTGCTTTTGGTTCACCGGGGTCTAAAATAACCCAGGTGGGCTTCCATCATCTGTGAAACCTGCAGGTTGGTGGAGCCCGCAAACGCCACTCTTGGAGCAATTAATCTTTCTAAATAAGTTTATCATTTTATGGAGACACGGGGAGCATTACGCCTCTTCAGATAGTTTAGCGTTGAAAGGATGTGACGTCCTTGCGCTTTGGAATTCAGCATTAGATCTTCTGCTAAAGGTATAGGTGCTCCTGACTAAGGCATCTGACGGTTTTCATCTTATGATGCGCTCTCTCATGGACGCTGATCCTCACTTCACGCTCGCAGGTGCTTAGAGTGCAAGCTGCCCTTCAGGACTGTCTTCAGTGGAGGGAGTTGTCTAGGCTGTGCCATGTTCCTTCTCCAGCGGCAGACTACATTTGGAAACTGGTAGATGTCTATACTGAGTCTACATAGCAACTCCGAATGGCTTCCCCTTCCTTCAGTTTTTCCTGTGGGAGTAACAGGAACTTCACTTAGCCTTTTCTCTTTGCTCCATCCTGTTTTCTTCCTTTCTTGGAAAGCTTTATTCCACATTTACCCCAGTCCACATCCCACATGCTTGTCACCCTCGCAGACATTCCCAGAAATATATCCCAATCAGGTTCAAATAATTTAATTACCATAGAACAAGCCATTACAGACACACCTGTTATCAGATTGGCATTCACATACTCCTTAGGCACTATCTTTAAATAAAGATAATAACATTGTAACTTTACTAGTACGACCTGATTACCCTGTGTACCCATAAGACCTTCTCCTAAAGAGAAGATAACAATTTTAAACAGTATTAATATCTCTCGGTAGTCTATGATTTAAATATATGATATACGGCTAACTTTAAAACATTGGTAGAAGATCAATATGTTTTATATTTAGCAAAAAAGAATAAAAAAGAAAACAAAAACAAAATCCATACATTTACTATGTGTATGTGCATGTATGTATGTGCATGTGTGTGTGCATTTACGGGTATATGCATGTGTCTGTGTGTCTTCACAAACATTCATAACAAAATAAGGGAATACTTAGGTCTGAGAATTATCGTTTGCTTCTCTAACTGGTCATAACTGGTGTTTATTACTGTCTTTTCTTGTTGTTGGACTTGCTTGATTCCATTAAGCTGGTCCCAGTTCTTTATGTAAATTGCCTTGGGAATGAGAGAGCCTAAGCCAGCAGCTCTGTCTAGACTGGGCTTTTGTAGCATTTCATTGATCTTAGAGACGCAGGGCAAGGTGTCCTCTATTACAAATATGTCCTCTATTATAGGTCTAGGGCTTCTTGCCTTCATTATAAACTACTTGTCTAATTTCCCCTTGAATGTTAGAGTCAATGAGCATGTATCACCACGCACATTTCTGTCTACCCAATCTGAGATACAAGGAGCCAAGGCTATGTGGCTCACAAGGTTAACATTGATTCAGTGGGTTCACTGTTGTGTCTGTGGGTGAGGTCACCCCTGTGTGTGATATCCTCAGGTTGTTTGTGTGTCACTGGAGACAATGTTGAGGGGGTATATCCTCACTGCAACCCCTAACTGTTGTTCCTAACTCTGGGAGGAACACCAGCATATATTAGAGAATGAATCAGGAAATATAAAGCCTTCTATAGAACATTTGCCCCAGTCCGCCAGCACCTGGCTGGCCCTCAACTGCATCCTCCAAGGGCCAGCCACTTGTTCTGTCATGCTAGCTGCTTCATCAGGATGATGGGAAACACAATAAGGCCAGTGAATTCCATAAGCCTGGATGGACTACTTCCTCTTTAGTAAGTTCTGGGTCCCAGGTTATGACCATGGTCGAGGGCCAGGAGGTCTGTGAATTCACAGATGCTAATTTGATCAGAATTTCACTCAGAGACATGAAACCTATAGTCAGTATTTCTATTCCATGGCCACCCATGTGCAATTGACCACTCAGAAGTTGACTAACAGCACTGGGACAGTACTCATCAACAGTCTCATTGTTGGTTTGTGCAGTTGGTATCCAGTGATGACCATTTCCAGGCTGAGCCCACAAAGATTGTCCATCTTTGTCACCATGATTGTCTTGTTCAAGAGCCCATTGGTGATGACAGACATAAGCTGGGGAAAGCAGCCGATGGTCCTGTCTACTGAATTATTTAAATCTTCCTTCGTTGAGATCTTCTCTCTGTGTGAGCATTCATATAAAGGACAAACATTCTCACATTCTTTTGCTCACACAGAGTCACATGTTTGCACATCTCCTCCCCAAATTACCATGTCAACAGTTTTTTAAATCATACCCCTATCCGTGATAGTCAAGCCAAATAATTAGCTACAGCTCATGAGTTGGTGTGTAACTGCATGTCTAGAATTCTCCTTCCAAGTGAAGCACACTACCTAATGCTCTGATCACTAGGACTATTTTCCCTCAGCATTGCCCTTCAGGGATGTTCCAGAGAGGGACTACACTGCTCCTGATATTCCTTTGGGTTCTGCCTTCATAACATGTAGGACATTCTACAAGGCAGGGCTTTCTGTTCCCTTCCTCCGCCAGATGATTGTCGGGACATTCCAAAGAATGCATAGGTTCACAGTAGCTGGGGGGACCATGGACCATTGGGCCACTTCTTCATAGGACTTACCTGTGCCTTTGTGCCTATTCGAACCTTATGCATGATGCACGGCTGCATGACTTCCATGTAATGAAGGGGCGTTGATGAGTATGCCTAACTTTTACATTTTAAGGATGCAGGGTTGATGATTGCATGCTATTACTTAAGTTCCTCATAAACTGAATAGGTCACCATCATCGGCAATGTGTCTCAAGCAAACAATGGCATCAGTTTCTGATGTTGTGCTAACAGAGATATCTTTGGTAGCCTCTGACATGCGGTCATTGACCTAACCAGTCAATTTTTTCTGTCCCCATCAGTAAGAAAAATCAGAAACATCTTATATTCTGTATGGAGAGCTTTTGGGACCACTTGGTAGGAATCTGACATTGGCCAAGGACAAGAAAATGGGCTTCAGGCAGGAATCTGACATTGGGCCATGACAAGGAAGTAAGCTCAGGCAGGAATCTAATTTTAGGTTAGAATAGGGAAGTAGTTCAGGCAGGAATTTAATCTTAGGCTAGAACAAAGATGTAGGCTTCAGGCAAGAGTGTGACTTTGGGCTAGGACTGGGAAGTAGGCTCAGATATTTTGGTCATCCTGATAAGCCCTTAGACACAGTGATCACGGGAGTGATCATGGGACGTTGTTTATTGCCTTGCTTGTTCTTTGACCATTTGTGTTTATTGTACTGCTTGACCTTACTACTTGCATGTAATTAAAATGGTATAAAAGCAGATTGGGAAAAAATAAGCCTGCCTCAGCCTCAGAACTGGCTGAGGTCATGCTACAATGTTGTCTTTCTTTTTTTTTTTTTTTTTTTTAATCCTTGCTCCTTCACTGGAGAACCTGTTGACTGACTGAGCTGGCTTGGCTAATTCTGAGGAAAGGGCACGATCAAGAGAGGACTTCATCATTTTTTCTTCTCACTGTCATTCTTTCATCTGATGAGGCTAAGTGCAGAGAGAACACCACGCTTCTCCTTTACATCCATGGCATCTCAGTTCTTGGCTCGGATAAGTAATTAAGTGGCCATTTTGAAAAAAGATATGTGGTTCAGAAGGCAAAAGATCAACTTATATAGGCAAACTACTAAGCTGGTGGTGTTTTTAGACAACAGGTTTGCAGTGTCACCTGAGACATAGTCTCTAAGGAAAAGGACGAGCTATTTCGTTTTTCCTTTGTTCACAGGCAGTCAGGTCCTTTGGGTTCTAGAGCACCTTCTTCTAAACTTGGCCTTAGTGCTTCATTCCATATACTATGTGACATGGACCAAGACCAAGAAAGAACTCCCTGGTGCGTCTAACAGGCGTGGCAAGAAGCTCTGCCAGTTGACCGTAACACCTGGAAGATCCTGGACACTATTAGTCTGCACAGTAGAACATACTGTGTGGCATGTATAGCAAGTCCTGAGAGGGATCATGGTGGAAACCCGTAGGGCTCTAGATAAATTCTTGTGCTTTAGAAAGCAATGTATTTTTGCAAAAAAAGATTTCTGAATTTCTTCCAATCCCTGAGAGATTAGAACATCTGACAATGGCCCGTTAAACACCATCAATTACAAAGTTGACCACCATGAACTACAGGCTTTAGAATTTCTGATGACTGAGAAGAACTCTTAATTGGTAATAATCCCCCTGCTCCTCTTCTTTCTCTCTCCACACCTATTGTCCTTGCTCTTTCTCTTTCCCCCCTTCCTCTTCCATCTGACATCAACCATAAATAGGACCAGAATGCTTAAGTAGCTGCACAAACACACAAGTAGACGAGTGTGTTCCATTCCACTCTCTACTCTTGTCTAGTCCCTCTTCCTTGGCATACCCATGGTCACATAGAAGGATCCTTGTGACTGGACGGCTGAGGAGAAAAGAACAGAATGTACTCCTTAGATGGGATGTCTCAGTACATAGTTGGAAGGAAGCTGGCAGCGGGCTGAGGGAGTTCTATAGCTCTGTCCAGTGAGAAAAGGCAAACTAAGAGTCTATGGAAAACACACACACACACACACACACACACACACACACACACACACACGTAGACTGATGGTGTAGGATGATGGTGTAGGCTGATGATGGAGGCTGGTGTATAGACTGATAATGTAGGATGATGGGGTGAATAGGGGTGTTTGGCCAGGTGTTTAGGAGTGATGTTAGAAAATGCTCTATTCCCTAGATGGTTCTCTAAAGAAGAAGTGTATGGATGAGGAAGTAAGCCAATGGGAATAGTCTAAGGGCTGATAGCCTAGACCCATGTCCTGTCTACTCTGCTTCCTGACTGTGGTTGTAATGTGACCAGTCACCTCACACACTGACATGGCTTCCCTACTGTGATGTCTCATCTTAAACTGCCAACCACGATAAACCCTTCCTTTGTTGTCATAGCAACAAAACAAAGTAGTATGTATACAGTACATATTTGTTGATGAAAGGAATAGGACTCAGTATGCTTAGGGGACTTATTCAAGGCCAGACAGCTAAGTATCCCAGCTGGGCTGAGTGATGTCTTTGACTTGGAGCAGGTTACTTAGCACATGGGTCTAGTTTATCTCTTTATGAGGATGAAAGTGAAGTCACTTTTGGGTTGATATGAGAATGACAGGAGTTAGCATAGATAAGTGATAACTGACATACATCGGTTTGACTTACTGGCTTTCTAACTTTGCAGCTGTGTGTAAATAAGCAGAGTTTATATAGTAGAAGCGGGTAAACTGTAGAACTTTCCCCAGGCTAGTGAGAAGCAGGCGGAAGACCACACAGCAAACTGGGTTGAAAAGCTGCCACGTTTGATAAGCGAGGTGAATCAAACACAATTTTCTAATTTTTGATATTTTTCGACTGACTTATTGGGACATGCTCTGTAAGTAGTAGATAAACTTTGGTTAAAAAAATAAAAACCTAGTTTTAATAATGCCTAACGCCTGTTGGTCATACATGGTAGATGTGTCTGTGGCTGTTAAGTACTGGAAGTGGAATTTAAACTTGGATGCAGATGTCTATTTAGCTCCAGTGCTACCTCCCTGTGGCATCTTGAGGGCCCTGGTTAACTGTGGGGCAGGGAACAGCGACTGAGGAAAAGAGACTTGTAATATGATGTCCCTGTACCGTCATCTTGCCATGTCCTGTGAACTGAGTGTGTATGCCAATCACATTGGTGGACACCGTGGGTAACCTAAATGGAATTAATTACATCATATTCTCATGGGTCCTTCTCTAGGACTTACATCCACATTGAGTTCCAAATATCAAAGGCAACGAGGAAGCTGAGGACAGTGAGCCAGCCCCCTGGCACCTGTGACCTTCTCTCGCCCCTGGACATCCCCTAATTCTGACATCTGGACTCATCTGTAGGAGACCTGAGAGGGTGTCCTCTGTCATTGACTCCAACTTCACTTTGACTTGGGTCATTGAGTTTGTTCTCTGGCCTACCGTAGATCATCCCTAAGAAGGACCCGTTAGACATGTCCCAATGTTGACCTGACCTGCTTAGGACCAAAAGCTGGGCTTCTGTGGGTTGAAGACCTCAGGTCCTGCTCAGGAGGAATTGACAGCCTATAACTGCTTAGGCCAACACTGGCCATTGGGAGCACATGAGTTCCATTGCATTTGCTTTGTGAAGTGGTTTGTGGCTGCCTTGCTGGCTGAACGCTCTAGTGAGTACTGACTTGATAATGTAGTTTATGACTTCACAGTACGTGTTGCTTCTGGATTGAGTTCTAAGCATCACACTATGTCACAAATCCCTTTAGGCTGCACTTACTTCCATGCCTACCTTGGATTCTGAGTAGCTGACAGAAAGGGTGAATTTTAATGTAGGGTGCTGGTTAGTCATTGTCTTGCTTGTAGTCAGAATGAGGTCATGTTAATCTTGATTACAAACTATATTAGATCCTAAGTCAGCTATGAGACAAGCTGTCTTAGTTAGGGTTTTACTGTTCTGAATAGACACCGTGACCAAGGCAAGTCTTATAAGCACAACATTTAATTGGGGCTGGCTTACAGGTTCAGAGGTTCAGTCCATTATCATCAAGGTGAGAGCATGGCAGCATCCAGGCAGGCATGGTGCAAGAGGAGCTGAGAGAGAGTTCTACGTTTTCATCTGAAGGCTGCTAGTGGAAGACTCGCTTGCAGGCAGCTAGGATGAGGGTTTTATAACCCACACCCACAATGACACACCTACTCCAACAAGGCTACGCGCAGCCCAACAAGGCCACGCCCTCTCCAGTAAGGCCACGCCCTCTCCAGTAAGGCCACGCCCTCTCCAACAAGGCCACGCCCTCTCCAACAAGGCCACACCTCTTAATAGTGCCACTCTCTGGGCCGAACATATACAAACCGTCACACAAGCCTTGGGCAGGTGTATGAGAGAATTTCGAGGAGGAATTAACTAGAGGGGAGAGAACTAAACTTCCAGAGTGGGCGATACTTTCTAGTGGTGGAGACCGGAAGAGGTCTGAGAGAAAGCTGACCACCATTAGCCCTTCTCAGCCATCAGATCCCAGCTTCTCTGGTGTTCCAATGTGAGTGGAGGAGAACTTCTGTTGAGGGATACCCCTTTCCCTTTACAGTGAAATTGGGCCTGTTGAGTCGTCCAGACTCCTGGCCTTAGTGACTGAAGGGTTCTCAGCCTTTCCAGTGAGCAGACGGCCACCATCGAACTTTCTCGTTACCGTCCTGCAGATGAACCTAACGAAGCTCCTTATTTACCATTTAAACACGCTATGGGTTCTGTTCTCTCCAACCCCCCAAATCCAGGCCCCTTTACAATGTGAATATGTATGAGCACTTCATATCCAGAAGCCCAGTAGCTCTCCGTTCTCCCTCATCAATGTGTGGCTGACACTGGTCTCAGAAAAGACTCTTTCAATTGTATAAGTCCATCCCTGTAAGCACGAGCAGGCTGTTTCAGGAAACCAAAAGCACTCATGCCAGTGCGCATGCTCTCCCAGGTTTCCCGAAGGCTCGCGCTGCTGCAGCACACACGAGGTGTCTTGTCAGCTTCTTACTCGGCTGTGAAAATTTTCCATTACACATCTTAGTCATCAAATTTGTTCCCTCTGTTTAAGAAATGAATTAAGATGTGGAAGCAGTAGGATGACACCCACTTTTAGATCAATACGAACCTTGCCTTCACCGGCAAAACCCACTGTCTCACTGAAAATACTCAGTTTGTGTGTACCTGTGTGTGCACATGTGTATGTGCGTGTGCCCACGTGTGTGTGCACATGTGTTTGCATGTATATGCATGTGTGTGTGAGTGTGTGCATGTATGTATGTATGCATGTATGTATGTATGTATGTATGTATGTATGTATGTATGTGTGTGTGTTTTCACCACTAATTAGTGCCAGTTTTTTTGTATTTGGCACATCTGGGGTACAGCCTGTGCACATCCTAGTATCAAAAGTTTGTTCACTTTATTCTGCAGGGAAGAAATGTTCCCTTATCAAATGACTCTGCAGACAGAAGGAATAATAGCTCAAGTGCACAAGTGGTATTTGTCCAGATACTCAAGCTAAGCTTAGAAAACGTGTGGGTGAGATAAAAGTGAACCTGATGAGTATTCATAAGGAAGAAATTAACTTCGAAAGATCATCTATTATTTGTCAGGTCCAAATCTCACTTATAGCACTTACAGTACAGTTATAACACATTGTAGCACATTATAGAATTTCATCTGTTTTTTCTATTGTTATTGATATTATTTGTCACCACCACCACCACCACCACCACCATCATCAATTTCAAGACATAGTTTCACCTTGTAGCTTAGGTTGGTCTGAAACTTGCTATCACACATAAGTATGGTCTCAAAAGTTGCTGTGGTCCTCCTGCCTCAGTCTCTTGAGGTTTAGCATTTCAGATGTGAGCCTCCATGCTTGGATATTTACCTTAAAAAAAAAAAGACCTTTAAAAGTATGTATGTGGATGTTCTGCCTGTTCGTCAGCGCACCACAAGCACCCCTGGTGCCCATGGAGGACAGAAGAAGGCATCAGATTCCCTGGAACTGGAGTTACAGACAGGTGTGAGCTGCCATGTGAGTGCTGGGAATTGAACACAAGTTCTCTGCAAGAGCAGGCTGTGCTCTTAATAACGGAACCCTTTTTCCAACCCCTCAAACGCCATGTTTAAGATCTTCCTTCCTTCCTTCCTTCTTTCCTTCCTTCCTTCCTTCCTTCCTTCCTTCCTTCCTTCCTTCCTTCCTTCCTTCCTTCCTTTCCTCCCTTTCTTGCTTTTTTCCCCTTTCTTTGACTAGCTCGGTACTCCCTATGTAGGCCTAAGCTTTTTAGATCTGCCTGCCTCCACCTCCCTCCTGAGTGCTGGGATTAAAGGTCTGTACCACAGTGCCCAGCTTTGAATGCCAGCTTTCAACAGCTACATCTTCTACATCCATAAATGTTTTTGTCATGGCCATTGAGATCAGAGATGTTGGCAGAGTGAGTTAGCTGAAGAATCAGTTCCACGCCCTGCGTATCTCCTCCTCTTCTCCTGTCATGGAGATGGAGACATCTTCCTTCATCTCAAAGGGGCAGGGGGAGAGAAGCAAAATCAACACTTCTCAGTTTAAAAAGGGATATAGGTTATACACGTATTGTGTGTAAATAAGAGAATTCTAAAAGGCTAGAAAAAGACGTAGAAAGGTATAAAAAGTATTTCTCATTTTAGTGTCTTGAAAGTGTCCTGTTGCAACTCCTTACAGTACTTTCCAATGAGTCACGACAGACGCGGGTGAGTTTATCTCCCTTGTCATGTGCCAGACAACATTCTGCCTGCACTGCCCACACACACCAGGTCCCTCATCCCAGGGGCACTGCGCAAAAACGCTGCAAGGACTGCACAGCCTTAGGGATGAGCAGAGTGAGCCCATCCAGAACCATCTCAAGGCATCAGAGTCAAACCTACTCAGCCCACGTGGTGGTTCAGGCCCGTGAGGCCAGCACTGTTGAAGCGGAGGCAGGAGAATCTCAAGTTTGAGGCCAGTTAGGGTGACCTAGTGAGACCCTCTTTTCCCCCAATACACCCTCATTTCTGGCTGCAGCAAGGTCCTGGGGATCTCTTTGTCACCTCTCCCATCTCACAGAGAAGAACACAGACTGCATATTTATAAATGTCTAAGATAGAAATGAAATCAGTGTTAAAAAACAAACCACATTTTATATTGCTAAGAACAAATATCCAGGAACAATATGTATAGGCAGAGGCAGGAGATAATGATGCTTCCCAATTCCTTAAGAAGTCAGCTTACTGAGGCTGGGGTACACACACACACACACACACACACACACACACACACACCTTTGCTTGCAAGCACTGACCATCTCTTCCTAATCAGGCATGCCCCTTGGTTGTATGTATGTGTGTGTATGTGTGTCTCTCTGTGTGTGTTTGTGTCCGTATGTGTGTCTGTGTGTGTGTGTGTGTATGTATGTGTATGTATGTGTATGTGTGTGTATGCGTGTGTGTATGTGTGTGTGTTTGTGTGTGTGTGTCTGTATATATATGTGTGTGTATATGTGTGGTGTGTGTGTGTGTGTGTGTGTTTACCCAGGTGATTATTTAGGGGATAATTCTAGATTTTGACTAACCAATCAAGCCTCTATAGAATTCTCTTTTCTTAACTATGTTCCCAACCTTTAACTCTGGCTGAGGCCTTCCTCCATGTGGCTTGAAAGTCTCCAGCTTTCCATTAACTGCCCTCTCTCCACCTCTCTCCTCTTGTTCCCATGAGCTCTCCCCACTGTCTTCAATCACAATCTTCTATGATGAGCCTTGAAGGCTTCTGAACACCGGACCTGACCTCTGTCAGTGAGTAATGCCCATGGAAGAACAGAGTGACTGGAGAACAGGAAGCGGAAGGAATGGGGGGGGGGGAAGTTGATACAAGCTTCTGCAGGGTTTAGAGGGTTCTAAGGCCAGCATGCCTGTACTGGCTAGCTTTGTGTCAACTTGACACAGCTGGAGTTATCACAGGGAAAGGAGCTTTAGTTGGGGAAATGCCCCCATGAAATCCAGCTGTGGGGCATTTCCTCAATTAGTGATCAAGGGGGAGAGGCCCCTTGTGGGTAGGACCATCTCTGGGCTGGTAGTCTTGGGTTCTATAAGAAAGCAGGCTGAGCAAGCCAGGGGAAGCAAGCAAGCCAGCAAGGGACATCCCTTCATGGCCTCTGCATCAGCTCCTACTTTCTGCCCTGCTTGAGTTCCAGTCCTGACTTCCTTTGGTGATAAACAGCAATGTGGAAAATGTAAGCAGAATAAACCCTTTCCTCCCCAACTGCTTCTTGGTCATGTTTGTGCAGGAATAGAAACCCTGACTAAGACAATGCCTGAGTATAGAACCTGCCCCAGGTATGTACCACAGAGACCACACTGATCAGTCATATGCAGGGGCCACTGTGTCACCAGACACTGATGGACACTTTGAATTTTAATAGATGCATATCTACTTCTATGTGATTTATTCCATTGAAAAGTTTTCTATTATTTCTTACTGTATCTATTCAGTGTGTGTGTGTGTGTGTGTGTGTGTATGTGTGCATGTGTGTGTGCATACATGTGTGCACACATGTGTGTGTATGTGTGCATGTGTGTGTGTGCCTGTGTGTGCATGTGCATGTGTGTGTGTGCATGTATACATTCCCTGGTCTGTGTGTGGAGGTCAGAGCACAACTTTGGGAGCTGATTCTCTCCTTCCACCATCCGGGTCCAGGGGATTGAACTCAGTCATCAGGTTTAGTGACAAGTACCTTTACCTGCTGAGCCATCTTGCTGGCCCTCTTCACTTAAAATTAAAACAACTTGTATAATATGTAATTAATAAGTAAAAAACACTAGATGGTTTAATGCCCTGTGGAGGAGGTGACAGTCTCGAAGGTGTCGCACCAGTGCTTTGAGACTAGGAGACACTGGAACTGTGGGGAGAATTTTGGAATTAGAGACAAGGATGAAATATAAGGCGTTACCCTTATTAAATGCATGTCTTGATATTTCTCATCTATAAAATGTAACACTTTCCTTTTGGCATACATTTTTGTGGGACTTAGATCCATCTGCTCATTTATTTATTCTTTCAGGCACGAACTATTTCTTGTCCACTGTATGCTATACACCAGCGGGACCCAGAAGTGAATCTGAGTATCTTTCTTCTTGGAGCTCCTACTCCAAAGCAGAAGGTGGATGCACAGGCAATATGCAAGAATTACGTACTAAGAAAAATACAGCAGATCTGGGGCAAAGCAAGGGTAGAACCTCTGAGGCAGGCTGGCCCCGTTTGAGACAAGAAGGTGGTCATAAAATAGCTGGGGCAGAAAAAGGACAAAGCAGAAAGCAAAGTTAAATGACACATCAGGATGCAGGGCTGGGAGCACTGGATGAGGAGGATGGTGGAACCTTTTGCATTGTGTTTTTGCTGAGATGGGGAGAGGAGGAAATAACAGTATGTGGAACCTGTTAAAAATGGTATGTCCACCTTCGAGGCCCCCCAGAGACTGGACCCCCAGCCAAGGAGCATGGATGGACTAGACCTAGACACCCACATATATGTGACAGGTGTGCAGCTTGGTCTTCATTTTGGTCCCCTAAAATTGGAATTGGAGGACTGTCCCTGACTCTGTTGCCTGCCTGTGGATCCTGTTCCCTTAACTGGGCTGCCTTGTCTGGCCTCAGTGGGAAAGGATTTGTCCAATCCTGCAGTGACTTGATGTGCCAGAATGGGTTCTTACCCAGGAAGGGGAGGGGTCATCCTCTTCTCAGAAGAAAAGGGGAAGGAGCTGAGTGGGGGGGGGGACTGGGAGGAGAGACTCAGACTGGGGCTGAGATCAGGATTTGGGGTGAATAAATCAATTCATGTTAAACAAACCAAAAATGAGAAAAGAAAAAAAAAATGGTGTGTACAATTAGTATTCAAAGAGCTCCGTACAGAGTACCTGGCATTGCAGTACAGGGTATTCTACCCTTTGGTGCAGCAGAAGTCCAGGTATGCAGAAGAGAAAGGCTTGAGTTCTTGAGAGAATGGTTATACAATCAGTTGATATTTCCACAATTAACTAATTAATCACCACTAGATTAACTGATTAGCTAATAAATAAAACAGTACTGCCTTTTGAAATGAAGTAGTGCATGAAGTCCTTCTAAAACAGGAACATTCAACTGATTTGTTATTTTTATTTTACTAAAGGAGAGAACAGGAACACCGTCAGATGCATCACTATTCAAACTACCTCTGGACTCTCAAAGAAAGCTGGGTGAGATGCATGTGTTTCTTTTGTAGTTCGAACGCAGTTAACGTGTAGAACAAACATTACCCCAGGGATGGACCCCAAAGCCAGGGACTGCAGTGGTCCATGGGTTTAAATGTCCTCACTCATAACCTGTGATCAGAAGGGGCTTCTATCCCATAGAAAGACCACGAGGAACTAACGAGAAAGGACATGGCAAATTGGATCTCGTAGCCCACGTTGGGGCATGTGTCCCTTGAGTCTTGGGAACCCTTATAAGAGATTAAGGTCCATGCCATGGATTCGCTACTCTGAACCCAGTTCTTAAAGGAGGAGGGAGACTGTTGTAGGAAGTCAAGGTAGATATGTTAATGTTAGGTCAATAGAGAACATTTCTGGGACATCGATGGAGTGCTAAATGCTCATGACATGGTGGAGCTCAGGATGGAGCAAACAATTTTATTAACTTATGGGATTGTGGATACCTTGGTCTTCATCCTAAGGATAGGGATCTGGAGATGCTATGATAAGAGATACAGCCTTGGTAGCTTACACAATGAAAATTTATTCTTACAACTCCAGAGCTGTGTCTCTCAATCTTCCTAATGCTGAGATATTTTAATAGTTCCTCATGTTGTGGTGACCCTCAATCGTCAGATTACTTCATTGCTACTTCATAACGGTAATTTTGCTACTATTATGAATTGTAGTATACATATCTGATATGCAGAATAACAAATATGTGGACCACAAAAGGGTCACCACCCACAGGTTGGGAACCACCGCTCCAGAGGTAGGCTTCCAAGATCGTGGTGTTTACGGTCAAGTATTTTTCTTTCTCCTGGGTTCATGGATGGCCACCTGGTCTCGGTCTTCTCATATGGTCTTTACTCAGTAGTGTGTTGCCTGTGTGGTACATTCCTTTTAGGCTACTACTAGTCACGCCGAAGAGGGCTCATCTAGATGAACCCATTTAAACCTGAAAAACATCATCCTAGTCCCGTTTCTAAGTATAGCCAACTTTTCAGGTTAGGGGCTCAGCATTGGATATTACGGAGGTGTAACCTGGCCTCTAGCAGAGAATGAAGCTGCGATTCCTTCAATGCAAGGAGATCCTGCGATCTGTGGACCAGTAGATGATCCTGACTGTTAGATGGATAGATGCTTGAAGTACTGCCCCTGAAGCCCCACCCCCCTAAGGCCCCGCCCCCTAGAGCTCCACCCCTAGCCCCTGTAAGGAGAGTTGCTGTGGCGCTCTTTAACTTTCATTGTCTACTTAATTGGCTTGAAAAACATGTAGCAGATTTCTAAAGCACATTGTGGTGTGTGTGTGTGTGTGTGTGTGTGTGTGTGTGTGTGTGTGATAAGATTTCCAGAGATAGTGAAATCTGCAGGCCTGAAGAATGAATTAATCTGTGGAAGTATCCATCAGACCAGGACCTTACTGGGAGGTGTCCAAGGCGGGGTCTTGCTACAGGAGATCACTGCAAACACTGCCTCTTCCTGCAGTCTGTCTTTTTTTTTTTTTTTTTTTTTCTTTTTCTTCCAGTTTCCTGCCCTTCATGAAGCGAATAACTTTGTTCTCCATACTGTGTGATGGGCTGCCTAAATGCACGGGTCTTCATACACGTGAACTGAACGCTCTGAAGCCCAGAAGCAAATTAAAGAGTTCTTCTCTTTAAGCCGACTTTCTCAGGTACTTGGTCACAGCAACAGAAAGTCTGATTAATGTAGGTGGAGAAAGGCTGAAAATGTAGGGGGAAGGAATTTGCTTTCCCCAGCACCTTGGAGCTACACACAAAAGTATACAGAAGGAAGAAGTAAGAGAGACCCAGATTTTTTTCCAAAGCCACTTTCTGGTTTTCCCCCCAGGACTGAGTCTACTTATAGCTCCTTAGTTTTCCCATCTGGTAAGTGGGAAAACCAAACGCAGGATTTTATGGCTCCCCACAGGACACACTTCCATGTTACTTTATTGCAGAGACTTGTACAAATATAGACTTAGTTAGTTCCTCTTCTAAGAACAACGACTACAACAACAAAAAAGCCTTTCTATACTGGACTAACAAACTTGTATTTTCCAGGTATCAGAAAGACACGGTTTGGGTCTGAAATACTCATTTATGATCTGAGATTATTCTAAAAAGGCTTTGCAGCTTTGTCTAATTGGGTAATTGGGATGTTGCCAGATGAAATTCAACTTGTATTTTTTTCTTTTTTTTTTTTTTGTAAATGCTTTGAAGAACTGGTTGCCATGGTAGTGCTCCGCAGACAGGATCCCTCACTGGCTGCCACAAAGCAGCAATAATGGGCTTCTGTTTATTGTGAGTTTCAGGTTACTCCACCTGAAGACCCTGCAGGGAGGGATCTGGGTGTGGGAACCCTTATGAATTACTGGGGTCCTGCCTCAGCTGTCCAGAGAATTTATCTTAGCCAATATGGTGGATTGTCACTGAAAGGGTGGAGGGCCGCCACTCTACAGGGACTTCCCAGAACACTTCACTCCTAGCAGTTAAGGAAGAAACCACTATGCGCCTGCCACAGTATAAACTTGTAATTGCTTTAGAATATGAATATGAGTCCTTTCATATCTGTGGGAATATAGGTGTCTGGAAGGACAAAATGGTTTTAAGAAGTAGCAGGGTCTTAAAAGTTAATACAAATTCGACTGTGTTACTATTGAACAATTTAGTTGTCCTTTGTTCTAAATTGATCCCCCAGCACACACACACACCCCCACACACAGTGGACACAATCCTTCCCATCATCCTTCAGCCTCCTTTACTCGAGTGTTTATTGTAAGAATATGAAACATCTCTCCCAGATTCAGTGTTTTGGCTTCATTAAAAGTTCTTTTTTTTTTTTTCTGGTTCCTTTTCAGTCATGTCAATATTTACCTTGGACAATGCTTTGTATCCATTTATTTATAATTCCAGAATTCTCCAAGACAAACTGATTATTCGTGACTTCGCTGGCCTCAGTTACAGTTTAAACACAGCTCAGGGAGACGCTGAGGAACCCAAGCCTCCTGAACGACTTCCTCTATTTCTCTCCACAGATCGCCTGTCCATACAGTTCCATAATCTTTTCACACCTCCTGTTCTTTCTCATCGCTCATGTCTTCCAAGAATGGCTTTTTTTTTTTTTCTGCTGGAATCTTAGCTTGCAAACACTTTCTTTTAAAAAATTCCAGGGTCTCCTTTCTCACTGGTGATGTTTTCTACTTGGCATGCTGTATGCATACTCTGAACACTTCAGTGTTTCCCAACTGTGCACAGCCTTCCTGTGATGGTCTGTTTTAATTGTCCTGGAATCAGAACAGAGCCTCAGCGAGGGATTGTCTACATAGGTCGGCCTGTGGGCATGTTTATAGAAGATTATAGTTGTGTGTGGTAGTTTTAATATTTTTGACTTGTGGGGAGTGGCACTATTGGGAGGCGTGGCCTTGATGGAGGAGGTGTGGCCTTGTTGGAGGAAGTGTGGCCTTGTTGGAGGAAATGTGGCCTTGTTGGAGGAAGTGTGTCAGTCACTGTGTAGGCAGGCTTTGAGGTTTTCTAGTGCTCAAGCTCTGCCCAATGTGAAAGAGTTTCCCCCCTGGCTGCCAGATGAAGATAAGAACTCTTAGCTCCTTCTCCAGCATCAAGTCAGCCTGTGTGATGCCTTGTTTTCCACCTTGATGACAATGGACTGAGCCTCTGAAACTGTAAGCCAGTTTCAACGAAATGTTCGCCTTTGTAAGAGTTGTCTCAGTCATGGTGTCTGTCTTAGTCAGGGTTTCTATTCCTGGACCAAACATCATGACCATGAAGCAAGTTTGGGAGGAAAGGATTTATTCGGCTTACACTTTCACACTGCAATGTGGAAGTGTAAGCTGAATAAACCCTTTCCTCCCCCAACTTGCTTCTTGGTCATGATGTTTATGCAGGAATAGAAACCCTGACTAAGATATATATATATATATATATATATATATCTCCAACTACATTGGACAATACTTATCTGTGATGATGCCCATCATGGTGACTGTGACATTCATACCCCTGACACTTTATTAAGATGTACAGAAGTGACTATAGATGGCCATCACCACCATATATGTATATGTATATATATATATATATATATATATATATTCTTAAGATGATAATATTCATTATATATATATATATATATATATATATATATATATATAATTTATTAGAGTGTCTATCATTTAAGGACACTAAGATAGGTCTTTACGTTTGATCTTAACTCTATCCTTTTTAAAGTAATATATGATATAGTATTATATTATATATGATATATATTATATATCACGTACTTGTGCTTGCATGCACGTGTGTGTGTGTGTGTGTGTGTGTGTGTGTGTGTGTGTGTGTGTGTGATATTTCTGTCATTTTATCTTTTATCCCTAGTATCTGCTTCTGGGAATTTGCTGTTCCTACCACATGCTACCTTTTACATTTGCAAGTTTAAGAACTACAGCACCCCTTTATGGTTGTGCCTGGCTTGGGTCACATTTCTATTAACCACTAGTATTGATAATGCTGTGACAAAGCTCAGGAGCAAACTAAATAGCATGGTGTTTTCATGAGTGGCATTCATGGGTTTTGTTTCTTCATGGGCTTGCTTTCCTTTGCAATTATTCATATGTATTTGCATCCTTATCATTATTTGTTATATGTAGTTAACCATGTGTGGAACAAACAGCATGTGCTTGATTTTTTTTTTTTTTTGGTCACAAGCTCAGTGCTGTACAACAAACTCTCTGATGTGCCCTGCTTTACATCCAAGGTACATACATGTCTGGGGTTCTTCTGAGAAGGCTGATGGGCTCCCATAGATTTTCCATACACATGACCGTGTCCTGAAAGCAAACATGTGTTGGGCTTAGGGAAGATGCCCGTGATCTCATATAATTTAGCGGATCTCCTGAACCTGTAGACCCAGACCTCAAAGTGAACCTGGCTGTGCTTTGTGATAAGACCTGGTAGGTAGAAGCCTTCAGATCCTCTCTGCTGACAGCTGCCTGTCTCAGTAGCTGACTGGGAAAGCAAAAGAAGTCAGGCACATCTGGTTTTTTGAGGTTAGTGGACTCTTGTCTGGAAGGGATATGGTAACTCCATGGAGGCACATTTTACTTTTGTTATTTTTTTGGTCCAGAAGCCTGAATTATGGAAACGTATATTTCTCAGAAGTTCCTCCGAAGAGCCGATCACTCTCCCTATTATGGCTGTTTGTCAGGCTATGAACTCATCCATTATTTTCTGTACCTGCATTGATTTATGTATGTGGGGGAAGTGATGTTTTATTTACACAGAATCTGCTCTGCTTTTGCCAAAAATATGTTCCTGGGAAATTCCTGAGTGCACCTCTACATGGGGACAAGCATTCCCACTCAGATCTGTAATTTGGAATTAAGTTCCCAACACAATCACAGCTTCAAAATATCTCAAGTGGCCTTCATGGTCACCAAATCCAAGGTACAAAGTTCAAAATCTTAAGAGAGCGTGATTAGTATCTAACTACTATTAGCTTACAAAACTATAATTTGACAAGTTTACATCCAGACATGTATTCCATACCCATTGTATCTAAGCGCCTCAATAATATATGAAGAATCCACACATCCCATAATAGATCAGGCCATTACAATGTTAACAGGAAGTACATTGTGCTGGGTATAAAAGGTATCCTGAAAAACTAAATTCCTTTTGCTTTTAGAGGTTTTTAGAATGGTTTTGATCTTCTTCAAGTTGTCCTCAAATGAGTTTCCTGTATCCGTTGTTTTCCTGTTGCTGTGTTAAAACACCCAGCAACAGCAGTTAAGGTAGAAAGGGTTTATTTTGGGTCTCAGTCGGAAGGCACAGTATATCATAGTAGGGGTAGTCATGGTAGAAAGAGCTTGACACAACTGGTCACAGTGCATCTGAAGTCTGGAAGTAGAGAGTGGTGAATGCTGCTCTTTATTTAGTCTTAGACTGAAGGCCAAAAAATAAGGGGCTTTCAACCTGGATTAAGCTAATTGAGATACACATTGACAGTCTCACCTAGAAGTTTGTCTCTGAAGTAATGCTATATTATGTAAAATTGACAATCAGTATTAACCACTACACTTTTGCTTTTTCCTTACCTTGCATAGTGTGTGGATTTATTACATAACCAACTACACTGGACAGTACTTATCTGTTATGATGCCCATCATGGTGACCGTGACATTCACACCCCTGACACTTCATTAAGATGTACAGAAGTGACTACGGATTGCCATCACCACCTAGCAAAATTCAATCAATAAAGACATGAAACTACCCAAGAAGTGAAAGCTATTTTTACTGTTGATGATATTTCTAACTAGTAAACAAAATCTGAGCTGTGGCTGCAACTCACTGGCTAGAGTGTATAATGTCCAGTCCTGTGGGAAGACATGGAAGCAATCAGTCCTTTCACAGGGTTAAAGGAGGCCAGCCTCTCTGCATGGGGCATTAAGTAAAAAGTTCTTCTTATGGTTGAGATCTGTTGTGTTTTCATGAACATGAGGTTTGAATTTAACAGGATGGCAGATAGAGGACCCAGAAATCCTGAACTGAACCTGTCAGTGTTCAACCTCAGAGTTTGGGACACAGAGATAGCTGACAGTGAGACAGTTTGTCATCTTTGGTCAGAATTTGTTCTGCATATAAATTCCTAAGGAAGTGTCCACATGTGATGGTTGTATAGGAAGCTGTCATCATTTTAATCCATTGACACCTTGCACTGGTTTCTACCACAAGTGAAAACATGCAGTTTCCTGTGTAGCTTCCAGCTAACCTGAAAATTCAATGAAAGAGAATCCTCCTGACGCCACAGTCCACTGACGCTCAACTGTGCACGTTCTGCGAAAGACCAAGCTAGATGAAACTAGTATTTTGAGAGTCGCGTTTTGTGCTGAAATAGAAAATGAAATAGGAATGTACTTTTTTTTTTTTTTTTTGCTTGTTTTGGTAGGGCCTTTTTGATAGGAGGTTGTAAGAGGGGACGGTTGTGTTTATGATCAGCCAGTGTTTTCCCCAGCCTCCCTTGCTGCATTCCTGAATGGGCTCCGTGAAATTATGGACCTGCTTTGGTTTTCAGTGGCTACTTCCTGTCTTGATTCTCAGAAGATCTTTGGGTAGTTAAAGGTTAGAGCCACTGAGACTGTTGTTGACTGACTTTCTAGGGTTTCTCTTAACTCAATTGCAGAGTTAATGAACACAGTAAACGGGTATACTGATAGCCCCAGACTGTTTGGTGACAGACTTAATGGGGTCCTTGGAGTAGGGTACATCTTGCAGGGGACTGTGGCAGGCTTGGGGAAAAACCCTTGGGTTCTTCTTATTTGAAGCCTTGTTGCACGGGGTTGCTTCTGGTAGTGAGCATCTCATGTCACAATGTGTCCTCAAACTCTCATTAGGCAAGCCTCTTCTCTCTGCCATTAATGTCATCCTCTGAACATGCTTCTTTGACACCAATCTCTTAAGTTCTTGACACTGAAAACATCTCATACACTGATGTTGCTGAATCTCTGGGGCCAGTTGTCCTTAAAAAGCAAACGCACAAACAAGCAAACCATAATAGCAACAACAAAATGTGTGTGCGGCTTATAAAGTCTCCAGATAAAATTACAACTGGAAAAAAAGCAAACGGAATAAAAAAGAGACAAGATTCATTGAGTGGCAAATGCCATCATGCTACTACGGAGTGCCCCTTTCAGAGCTCCCATGCTGCTCTTACTTTGCCTGTTTTTGTTACTCCTCCTCGTTGGGTGACATTCTTCTGCATTTCTTACCTTCTTCTTAGAACACATTCCCTTATGTTCCATATATATATATATGGGAGTATCTAGAAATGCAGATATTGTTCTTTTTAATAGTCTTGAAGGAAAGAAAAGGAGGCCTCCATTTGTTTTTGAGGCACAAAAGAACAGTTCCTTTCCCAAGGGCCTACTGCAGAACTAAGAACCCTAGAGACAGGGATGGGATGTGCTCTGTCCTTCAAGCTCAGAGCTGTGTCCTTGAGGTCTTCAGCATTTACTGGTAAGAGTTATTTCATGGATTTTAGCAGCTGGTTTTTTTTTTTAATTTTAGATTTATTTCAGTGGTCCTCAACCTTCCTAATGCCGTGACCCTTTAATTCAGCTCATGGTGTGGTGACCCCCCAACCATAAAATTAATTTCATTGCTACTTCATAACTATAATTTTGCTACTGTCATGAATCATAATGTAAATATCTGATACGTAGGATATCTGTATGCAACTCCCAAAGAGATCTCGATCCATGGGTTGAGAACCACTGATCTATTGGGGGCTTGAGGAGAAAGAGAGAGGCTTATGTCTGTATGTAGTTATTTGCATGTGCACATATATGCATATGTATGAATACACATGCACATGTGTAGAATGTTGTGGAGTCCAGTGCTCCAGCTCAGGTCTCTCATGCATTGTGTCACTTACTTTTCTGTTGCTGTGATAAAACACTGTGACCAGAAATGACTTCCAGAAGGAGACCTTTATTTTGGTCTCTGGTTCCGGTGGGATAAGAATTCACCATGGCAGGATAGTGTGACAGCAAGAAGCAGGAGCAAGAAGCTGAGAGGTTACATCTTTTACCATCATCACAAAGCGAAGAGTCCACTACCTAGAAGTAAGATGAGGTCATGCAATCTCAACATCTGCTCCCAATGATAGTCTTCTTCCAGCAAGATCATACTTCCTAAACCTCCCCTTGTAGTACAGCGACCAAGTGTATGGAAGGCCTTCCTCATTCAAACCACCACCATGCTATCTAGCTGTTTGTTTCCTCTGCTAGGCTGGTAGCCAGTTATGCCCATTTGTCTCCACCACCTGGCTCTGAGCATGTGCTGTCACTCTGAGCATGTGGTGTCGCTCCAAGCTTTTTCATGTGAGCTGCGCAGATAGAATTCAGGTTATCATGCTTTTCCACGTAACAATCACTTTGCCAATTAAACCATCTTCCCAGCCCATAAGAGAATCTTTCTTAAACTGAAGTAGTTTTTTGAAGCTTTCAAGATGGAAAAGGGCTCTCTTTAATCAAACAGCTCATCTAAGATGCTGGAGCCAACTTGGTCAGTAGTTTCAGACACTGTTGATATAAAGTTCTTACTTTCAGCGGGGCAATCAGCTCCAAACTTCTAGGCTAGGAGCCCTGTGTCTTATGTATTTAGTGTGTGGGATGCTAAGGGGCCTTTCCAGGTCCAATATTATACAGAGTCATTGATTCTACAATGTCCCTTTCATGTATAAGGTGTTCTATTTGGGCCTCAGATAGTTGCAGGTTAGGGAACTCATTCCATTAGCAGTGCATGTCATTTGTGGTTTCTGTAATTATACATATTAACTGCCATCAGGAAAATACCTCTCCCACATTCTAACTTCAATGGAGCCACTCACTCTTCCCATGGTGGGTATTTAATGTGTAATACTTCTAGATAATTGATTTTTAAAAATTTACATGTGTGTGTGAGCACACACATGTCATATATGTGGAAGTCAGTGACTATGAGTGGTGGTGGTGATGGTGGTGGTGGTGGTGATGGTGGTGGTGGTG
>NC_034598.1:33546485-33561165 GCF_900095145.1 Mus pahari
GATGGCGGTGGTGATGGTGGTGGTGGTGGCGATGGTGGTGGTGATGGTGGTGGTGGTGGTGGTGTGTGTGTAGGTGAGAAGAGAAATTGCAGAAGTTATTTCTTTCTGTCATGTTGGTTCTAGGTCAAGCTCAGTGGCTATTTTTCCTGCTCATAGGTTTTTCTCTCTGGGACTTCTCATCCTTGGGTGTCTAGTGTTATGCAGATTCTATTGTCTTGACCATCTGTCTATAGAAGATGCTACTGGTGTGTGTGGGCATCTTTGGTAGAAGGCATCATGGTGATCTGATAATGTTCAGGTCCAGGATCAGGGTGGGATGGTTGGTTCCTTAGATGTTGTAACCAGGGCAGAGCAGGCAAGGGCTAAGGAAGTACTTTCTAGAACATTCTCACATTCCAAGTTACTGGAGAAACTCTTCTCTGTAAACTTCAAAGTGACCCAGGGTCCTAGGCAATGTCTACGACCTCATAGTTCTACTTAGATATCCAAAAGCCCGCATGAAGGCAGATTTCCAAAATCGAAGTCATGCTCTCTTATCTGATGTCATTGTCATGTCCTTGTTGTTCGGAAGGTGGCATCTCTTCCATTTCTCATGAGATCTCTTCAGCTGCCACCTTTTCCCAAGAGCTTCTCATTTCCCCTCCACTGACTGCCCTGCTCCTCGGTCGCAGCTCCTTCTCTCAATTCCAATCCAGCCCTCAGCTCATTCAGCAAGATGTACATAATTAAGGCCGTTCCCTCAACACTAAAAATCGGAGTCCCTCGGTAGGTCAAGTCAAGGAGGGCTTGCTACCTTACGGCTGGATCATCGGCAATCTGAATCTTCCTCTTCCTAAACATATGTACCGCTGGGAAAGCATTTACACAGCAGAGGGGAAGATGGAAGATAAGAGTTATCTGTTTCTTAAAAGCCCCAATGTTGAAAAGGCTAGGAGAGGAACACGTTCTCAAACTGAGCAATATCTACAACATATGGTTAAAAGCAAAAGAGTTCCTGGGCCATGGGCCATGGTTGCACTAAGGGAGTGGGGCAGAAGTTTTGATTGAGAACTTTGATTCCCCACAGATTGTTTGGGTCTTAAGTGAAATTTGGAGAGGTGCCCTTCACATCAAAGGCTGTTCCTTTTGGCTAATCGATTGAGTATGTTGCGCCCATCCTCCCTCGAGCCTTCCTCCCCTCCCCAACTCAAACATATGTCGGATTCTTTCATTGCCAGTGATTCGGAAGCTTGGGACAATAAACGTCCTTTTTTGGTTTCTTTTCTCTTTTTTTTTCTAAGTACCAGGAAGGGTGGTCCTGGGGTCCATTAGTGTAGCAGAGCTCAGCAACTATTTACTCTTTCCCGAGAAAATATACAAAGTCAAGTTAGTCCTTCCTTAGCTAAATATTATCTCCATAATTTGAAAATAACTGAGGGAAAGGAACCGAGCCCACCTCGCTCACTCCTCTGTTCACATCTGCAACAGCTGCCCAGGCCTCTCCAAGTGGATTTTGTTCTGTTCTGCAGGGCTGATTTGAAACTCAGGCAGAAAATGAAAGTGAGCAAATTTACCCCTGGCATTCAAAGAAATGCTTTTGGTCAAAGCGTTTCTGACCATGACTCATTCTCAAAAGAAGCATTGAATTCACTTTGTCATCTCTGTCTGGATCGGGCTCAATCGGCCCTTTTATGATTTTTAAAATATCCTATATAGCTAGGACGGCATTTATTAGACTCTGGCTATTCAATATTGCATTTCAATGTATAAAAGTCACTGTTCAACTGAATATTGAGGTTTTTTTCTAAGGAAATAAACCTACAGAAAAGAAATTTGCAAGAATCTAAAATAAATGAGTTTGAGGAAGATCAAACTGCCCCTTTGGCTGTTTCAAAGATCAAACGACCTCTCCTCTGTAGAAATCAGGAGCAGTTTGAATAGCTTTCTTTCCTCCGCTGCAGAGCCCTGCTTGTTCCTGTCATTGATAGCTTGGGAACCGCACCATAATGGTACGAAAGGCCGTGGGGTAGAGAGAAGATGGTTTCATTCTCCAGAACTTTTGCACCTGAAATAACAAGTGTTTTAATTAATTTCGTCTGAATCCCAGTAGGATGAGCACTGAAAATATGTCCTGGGCTCTTTTTAGTAAAGGATGATGGTAGTCATGTTAGACTCAAGAGGATCTCCTGGAAATTATTCTTACGGGTCCCAAGGGAGACCATAAATAAGAACACCGTCTTGGGTCACACCTCCTAGAATCCTGCATCCCCTTAGGAAGGAAGTTACCTAACCTCACCCCATTGCTTCAGGTGTAGAAGGAGATAGCATGAGATAGATCATTGGCTTATTTCCTTCCATCTTGGATCACCAAGTTCCTTTAGTGGAGTGGGGAATGTTATACATCAGTGACTTCTAGGAAAACAAGAACAAAATGTTGCAGTGAATGAAAACCATAAAACCCTGGCACATGGTTAGTGATGTAGACATAGCAGGTCCTCCTCTTCCTTCGTCCTGTGACCTCCCACAGGTTGGGGTGAGTTGACATTAGACAGGCCTTGCCAATCACACTACTCTATATCCAATTGCCTCCCCCTCCCCGATTTCTTTTTTTTTTTAATTAATTATTTAATTCCTTTACATTTCAAATGATATCCTCCTTCCTGGTTACCCCTCCACAAACCCTTCATCCCATCCTCCCTCTATCCCCTCCCCTTTTGTCTCTATGAGACTGCTCCTCCCCTTACTCACCCACACCTACCTCACCACTCTAGCATCCCCCTATGATGGGGCATCAAGCCTCCACAGGACCAAGGGCCTCCCCTCCCTTTGATGTCAGATAAGGCCAGCCTCTACATATATATCTAGAGCCATGGATCCCTCCAGGTATACTCTTTGGTTGGTGGTTTAGTCCAGTTAGTTGATATTGTTCTTGCTATGTTCCCCTGATTTCTTATCTCCTGGGACCTCAGGACAACACTGTCCCTTTCTGACTGCGGAAGCATACTCTTTTGGGGGATGATTGTCCTGGTTTCACAGGTGATTCCTAGGAGACATCTGCAGTATGAAAAAGCCAGGTTTCATGGTTATGAGGCACTAGGGAACTGGAGTTAACTGCCAAGCCTTACACACTATGGTGGTTCTCTTCTGCCTTAAACATCACAACCATAGCCACCATCAAGAATTTCTTTAGTGGGGAGGCAAAAATAAATAAATAAATAAAAAAGAATGAAAGAAAAAAAAGAAAGAAGTTCTTTAGAGTTGAAAACCCAAACTGTTGTCTTCTGGTCTGAGAATACTAGAGACCATTCTTGCCTAAATACCCATCGTTGCAACTTGCTTGTTTGGGGCCGTGTTCTAGGAAGAAGTTCTTTGTTGATACTAGCCCCTCATGAAGTAGTTAATAAACTAATGGTGTCTGAGAAGACAAAGGCTCACATATTAAAACAAACCCGGAAAAGGCTAGAATAGTGGGCTATGGGCAGACACTCCAGGAATCCTACTTCAGAAGAGCTGCTCAGACCCGACTAACCAGGAGAGATCATTTCTAACTATGTTCAAGCTGGAGACCAAGGAGGTCATCTTTAAACGGATACTCTTAACCTGCCATCATCTCCGTGCTGGGCGGGGTAAGGGGAGGAGAGGGATGCGCTTTGTGGGATTTAAGATGCAGGGGATTCTGGGAAACGTGGCCATTTTTTTTTTTTTTTTCAGCCTCTGAGAAGCCTGGCAAGGACTGGCAAGGACCATTTGTAGACTCTATCACATAAGCAGGGCAGTCAGGAGAACGTGCTTGTGGGAGAAATAGACCGGGAAAGGACTGATTGGAAGCCATTTTTTACTCGCCTCTCGATGTTGCCTAGGGCTGTTTATTAAGGCAACGCGCACTTTCGGAATTCCACACCAGGTAGCCATTATTATTCCTTTTGGAATTCCTGCAGGATGGTGGTAGTAGTGGTGGTGGAGCATTTGAATTCATTCCCCAGCAAAGGAAGAAAGAGGAGGCCCTTCCTGTTCCATTTTGGGACTCACCTTCAATGTCAGGCTGCTGTCTGTTTGGTTCAGCCAAGGCCTCAGCATAATAAGTGACAGCGAATGCTTGGATGACCCCTGGGCACATTCTTATACACGAGGTAACTTTTCCCCATGCAGAGAACCAACAGAAGCCTGAAGATGCTGGATTTTGTAGGATCCTGGGAGCCTCTCAGTATTTTGGAAGCTGGCAGTCGGTGACGCTCTCCCTCCACCGTCTTTTTAACATTCAATTCAGCCAAACACCTTAAGCTTTAATAAACAGCTTCTCCTTTAATAGTGTTGACTCTAAGCTAATAAGGCAACGGGTGAATCAAGCGAAGGTAAATTTCTCATTAACAATTTATTTAACTTTGTTGAAGAGAGCAATTTCAACTTCTGCTAATTGAATCTGTAGCAAAATACAGGCATCCATTTTACTATCACCCTCAGGACCTTAATCCAACTCCAAGAAAGGTAAAGTCACTCTTACCAGCAGAGGAAAAGCTGAAAATGGCAGGGTGGGACCGAAGGCATCAGAACATCGTTGAATCTCAGAAACTTTAACAGGTTTGTCACACTGAAGCAGGAACTGGCCTTCTGCTGTGGTTTGAATTTTATGTGATGAGAGTCGAGTCCCTGCAACGTGGAGCTGGGGTTGGACACCTGTCAGCCTTTGAAGATGCTTGCTGGAATATTTGGGTGCTGTGTTTAACTGATGTAATAACTCCCTGTGAAACCTGGAATACACTGCTGGGGAGACTGGCGAGAGGGTCTGCCTCTTTCAGCCCATCCTTTTCCTGAGGCTCTGGAGGTGGCTGTATTAGGAACTTGTTTAGGAAGGGCTGAACAGGATTGCCTAAAGTGACAGCCCCTTGGGCAGAGGACACGCAGCGTGTTTGTGATGTAACAGGAATTGAATTTGAAGGGATTTAATATTTCTTCTATAAAAATTCTGTTGGTTTTTTTTTTTTTTTTAGACTTTCTTCTGGGAGCCTTATTAAATGTGTATTATTTCTTCTTAAGTGATTTTTCAGGTCCTTTATTCTGGATTTATGGGCAGCAACACATTTTAGAAGTATTAGGGAGCTGTTCTGTGGGGGGTTGGATCTCTAAATCATTTACTCTCACGAATAACTCCTTTTCCATTATACTTTTATATAAGGAAGCAAGAGTTTGAAAGCACTGACTAAATGTTAAGGATCATTATAAGGCCTACAAATATGCTGGTAAGTAAGAGGAGCTTTTTACTTTCCCCCTTTATGTTATGGGGACATAAAAAACAATTAACTTGGAAATACCTGTGTAATTATAAAGCCATGAGGACTGGATTAGTATTTGAGTTAATCTTGCCTGTCCATTCAAGTCTACATGCTGAGTTACAGTCTAGTGAGGAGAGGCCTGAGAAGAATAGCCCCTCTGTGGTGCGCCTGGCCAGTAAGTCACAGGGATCCACATCTTCCCACCACCCCAGCGCTGGACTTATAAGCATATGCTACCATATTTGTCTTTTTTAGTATTTTTTTGGTTGTTTGTTTTTCTTTAAGAAATATGGATTCTGGAATAAGAACTCAGGTCCTGGTGCGTGCAAAGCAAAGCTTTTTTTTTTTTTTTTTTTTATCAACTGAGGCATCTCTCCTGCCCTCCTTTGGGTTTTTGGCTACTGCTGGTTTGTTGCTGCATTTAAGGTAGATGTGAAGGTGGGTGACCGTGCTAGTGTCCTGTCCTTTCTCATCCTCCTCATCTTCTCCCAAGATACCTGTCTCATAGAATTAGGAATTTTCTTTCTTTCCTTCCTTCCTTCTTTCTTTTTTTTTTTTGGTTTTTCGAGACAGGGTTTCTCTGTGTAGCCTTGGCTGTCCTGGAACTCACTCTGTAGACCAGGATGGCCCGAACTCAGAAATCCTCCTGCCTCTGCCTCCCAAGTGCTGGGATTAAAGGTGTGTGCCACCACGCCCGGCAGGAATTTTCTCAGTTGTCTCAGCGCTTTAGGTCCAAAAAGGAAAGGTTCACAGTGCTATGAAAATCCTTTGATTCTTTCAGAAGCACATTTGTAGTCTGAGTTATTTTTACAATGACAAAACACCCTAGTAAAAGAAACTTCAGAAAGCAACAACCTGTTTGGTTGTCTATAGTTAGAGCAGATGCTTAATCACAGCTAGAAGCAGCTCGCCACATTGTATCCACAGTGAAACAGAGAGTCTTGAATGATTATGTTCACCTCACCTTCTCCTTTTTTGAAATATTCTAGGTCAGAGCCTAGGGAACAGTGACACCCATAGTAGACAAGTCTTCATACCTTAAGTAACCTAGTCTAAATAGTTCCTTCAAGGCTTCCTTGGATGATTCTGGAGCCCAAAAAGTTGACAACTAACTACCTATAAAGCATTTTTTGTCTGTGACTCATTCTCAGATCTGGGACCAGATGGAACAAGTAAAGGAAGCACTGGCAAGTGAGTCCTTTGAATTATGATGGAAATGATAACTAAAAGGTTAAGAACAGAGTATTGGACCTACCTATTAAGCCAGAATGGTGAGAAAAATGAGCAAAAAAAACAAAACGAAAAACAAACCCCAAAACCCAAAAAACAAAACAAAAACAAAACAAAACAAAACAAAACCCAAAGTGTAAGGAGCCTGGTGGACAGGAAAGTGGATATCCACATTTATAGACATGTATGGGTATATTCAGTGTGTGACCTATGGGCAACATGTAGGCTACTACAGGTGAGTATAGTTATGACCAGATCCCAAGGTAATATTCAACAAGTACTTAAAAGTTTGATGTTTTGCTTTTTTGGTATCATATGTTTTTGTTTTTATAATTTTCTTTTTGTGACTTGATTGTACATTTCTCCAGCATCAACTTTGTAGATTACAGCATCACTCCACGAAGATCAAAAAGTTGGTTATACGTGAAAGTCGTGTCTCAAAGTGTTGTGGGTACTCACATCTCAGCTGAAAACTTCTTGTTAGGATTCACACCAGAGTGGTTAGCTAAAAGTCAGTCCCTAAGGACAACTTGTCTACTCCACCCATGGTTTGGGGAGCCCTGAATAAACTATACAGGAGGAAAGCCACAATGCCATCTCCTCTCAGGGGGAAATATAGTTAACCCAAAACAGAAGAGAACATGCGGCTGAAGACCTTCTCATGATCCCTTCATTAAACCCCAGGACTAGGAGACTCTGGTGATTATTGTTCGTTAGTAACTTGTCACAATCCAGAGTCACTCAGGAGTCCAGCTTCTGCGCATGCCTGTGAGGTTAACTGAAATGAGAAAGCATGTCCTCAAAGTGGGTGGCACCATCCCCTTGACTTGGGTCCTGGACTACGTAAAAGGGAGGATGGGAGCTGAGCATCAGCTCTCCGCACTCTGCTTCTTGACTGAGGATGTAACAGGAGCAGCTGCTTGAGGCCATGAGTCAAAATAAACTCTTCTTTCCTTCCGTTGATTTTCTCACAGCAATAAGTGGAGAAAGACAGAGGGTAGCTTAAGAGTAAACAGTTCTTCCTCACCCGACCAGGTGGACTGGAAACCAGCACAGTAGGCAAGGTCATGTGACTAGGCAGAGCCCGACTTAAGGTTCGGTCTAAGTCTCTTTGTTACATTTGCATCCTCTTTCCCCTTATGAATTATTAATATTCTAATAATAGATAAATAGAAGCAAGGTATAAAACAGAACATTATAGGCTTGTTGATACATTGTAACCCTCTCCCTGTGATTTCCATACAGGAGGGGGAAGCTGCCCCTGGCCAATTCTCTTTTTGCTTTCTGACCCTTATAGCACACGGGTATCTCTCTACATTCACTACATTTGTTTCATTTGTTTCCCCTGCATAAAATCATATTTCCCCATTATCAAGGTAATTAAAAATGGCAGGAAGCACTTTAAGCATCAATATTTCACTCATTTGCTTACACAACTGCTGAAATATCTTTCAGACATAAACAGAAAGCCGTATCATCCTATTTGCCTGTCTTCCTGGGAAATCTGAGGGAAATGAGGTTAATTCACCACTAAATTCTTAATTAAAACTTGGTGCATGTGGTGATTTGAATGAAAATAGCCCCCATAAGCTAATTTGCATGCTTAGTCCTCAGTTAATGAACTGTTTGGGAAGGATTAGGAGGTATGGCCTTATAGAAAGGGGTGTGGCCTTGTTGGAGGAGGTGTGTCACTGGGAGTATGCTTTGAGACTGCAAAAGCTCACACCACACCCAGTGTCTCTCTCTTTGCTTGCTTCCTGTGGATCAGAATATAAAACACTCAGCTTTCGCTCTAGCCCCATGCCTGTCTGCTTTCCGCCATGATGATAATAAGCTAACTTTTAAATTGCAAGCAAGTCTCCAATTAGACGCTTTCACTCTCCATTATAAAAAGAAAGTTAGTGTGTGTGTGTCCCCACAATAATAGAATAACAACTAAGTCAGTACATTTCAAGCTTTTCATGCACACACACAGACTGAGAGAGAGAGAGCGAGCGAGTGTGTGTGTGTGTGTGTGTGTGTGTGTGTGTGAGAGAGAGAGAGAGAGAGAGAGAGAGAGAGAGAGAGAGAGAGATTGAGATTCTATGGAAGACAACATTGAGAAAACATGGCTCATGTATGATTTACTTGAGAGTAAGAAAGGTTAAACTACATATGCGTGCACGTGCGCGTGTGCGCGCGCACGTACACACACACAGTGGGAGAAAGGGAGAGAGAACATGTGGCTACACGTGGCTCTGTTCATTTTTGCTTACTTAAAAAATAAAATTCAAAACCTCTCCAAATGTAGCTTAATCCACTTTCCGATGCTAGACATTATGCAACAGGATTTTGTGCAAAAGGAATTTGAAAAGGAGCGTTTGCATCAAACCACTTCAGTGGATTAAATCTGCAGTACAGCGCATTAGACTAAAAGTGTACCAGGCACTGGGAGAGGCCTCTCTCCTTGTACATGCGTAGCCACTATTAGAGGGCAATATTAAGCAAGATTGGATTCTAGCTATTCTCTTTAAAAGAAATTTAAAGAAATTAAGAAAGGATTTTGTCTACCTTCCTCTTGTCTCAGAAATGACTGAAACCACTGAGGGACATGAAGGACGGTCTAGGTAAGCAGTTCTGCAGAATCTAATGTCCTTTCATAAAAAGCTGCCACCGTTTCAGATCCATAGATCATGAAGAGACATCCCTAAGGCAGCCCACCAACACAGCTCCCCTTCCACAGGCAAACTCACTCTGCTTCAGCTGTGTGCTCCATTCCCACCATGGAGAACATCTGCATGGAATGCTTGGCACCCATAATTCAGATGTCCTCAAGAAGGAAGGGATGCTGGACAGCGTGGGAAGCACTGGTAGCGTTAACAACATCGACAACCTGGACAACAGAAGTGGATGCTGGCAAGGCCAAGCCAATGGTGTTTTTCTCTCCTGATGCTTACATAATGCATTCCTGAGATCTTGATAACTCCTTTCTCACACCCTAGAGTCCAGACACCACTGGAAGAACATGCCTTGTAGCAGTTGGGTTCAGTCTGATTTGCCAAGAAAGCCCATTCTGTGACCTTTAAAATGTGAGGGCTTGTAGATTGACAGGCAGAGACTGACCCTTGAGGATCCACGTGGCTATAAGCCACAGGCTATCCATGCCAACAGTCCAGAGGACATCTGAAAGTGTATATTGTAACTTCCAGTTTTCCAAGTGCCGAAAAGTTCCTGGCGGTGGGGTGGTTGCCTGGACTACCACTTTGTGCTGACAGCTCTGGTCCTTTCCTGGCAGCTGAAGGTCTGCATGGCAGCCAATGAGAGAAGAGCATTCTGCTTTGAATTTTCCATTAGGCTGGTGATTCATTTGGAAAGCCGTGTTTTATGAAGGCCGTGAATTCGATCCAATGTGGTTGTTGAGGTGTCTACATTCAAATTGGATTCCATTAACTTTATGGAGTGATTAAGTACCTGAACCATCAGACTTAGGGATTGAATTTATAAGCTTTCTGAAAGCTTTCTGAAGACCGGAAGCTTTGATGAGAATAATTTGATTCAGGAGTTTGGGAGAGCAACCTGGAGAGATGTCACCTCCGATGTATCGATGTATCAAGGATCGGAGAATGGAGCTCAGCAGAGGGCGGGGTGGTCACTTGCATGCAGGATGAAATTGCTCTTTTATGTCATGTAATTTTTTTCCCTCTAGAGACCTTGATTTTTACAGAAAGATTTAGCGGACTGCCTTGACAGTCATTTTTCAAACATGAAGTCACCTAAGTATTAATTGGGTTTTTTGTCTAAGATGCCAATTTAGGGTACCAGAGAGGTGGATCAGTTGGTAAAATGCTTCCCTTGTAAGCACAAGCTCCAAGTGGGATCCTTAGAACTCCTGTTCTAAAAGGCCACATGTGGTGACATTCACTTGTGATCCCCACAGCTGGAGACAGGTGCTGGAACTCACCCGGTTTTGTCTACTTGAGAAGTTCCAGGCCAGTGAGTGACTCTGCTCCCATAATAGAAAAGGTAGATGGGGCCCGAGGAACTCCTCAGGCCTCCACACAAATATCATACATGTGCACACATACCCGTACACAAGAAGGAACACAACACGCTAAAAAAAGTGGGTGTGGCATCCAGGTTTCACTGACTCCGTCAGAAACAACCACTGTGCTGTTGCTATGCATGTAGAGAGTACATAGGTGGTGCCCAGATCTAGACCTCTCTTTAGTTTTGCTCAGCAATTGTTCCACCACCTCGTTCATTTATGTTCATCCGGATGGATATTTATGACATGGAAATTATCAGTGGTGTGAAAGTCACACATGCCACGTTAGGAAAGAAGAATGTGGGCTGGCAGAAAGAGTGAGTGGCATATTGCAATTCACCGAAAATGTACCCAGACATCTCGCCAGAAATTGTAAGCACTCTTTAACACAGAGAGGTTAAACGGGGAAGGCATAGTTCTTCGTTCCCGTAGGGCAGTGACAGAGCTATTTTAATTTCTGCGTTCTTCTTTAAAGATTTCTTTGTGCTTAAATGATTTAAATGATTTTAGAGTCAAGAACTGTTGAAAGCAAAGACGTAGTTGCTGTTGATAATTTGGATTTATTAATTTGCTATTTGTTCAGAGACTTAGCAATTTTCTGTGGAGTTATTGACATCTGTGTTGATTTCAAAGAATTGTTTTTATATTAAAATCACTAATTTTAATGCTAGAGGTATCTTCTAAAGTTTACTTCTTTTATGTTTATGGTAAATTTTTATTCTTTCCCATGGAAAGGTTTAAAGTTTTCCACATGAATATTGAAGTTTATTTTCAAGGGCTGGAGATTTGTCTCAAATGTTAAAGGTGTATTTATTTTTACTTTTGAGCATGTGGGTAAGGATCCTGGACTTTATGTGCACCACACAGTTGCAGGAGCCCACAGAGGCCAGAAAAGGGTGTCAGGTCCCCCGGTGTTACAATTACAACAGGTGTGAGCTGCCTGATGCTGGTGCTGGGAACATCAAACTCCAGACATCTCTGCTCTTACATCCTGAGGCATGGTGGCTAGAGAGATGGCTCAGAAGTTAAGAGATTCTTTTTGCTCTTGCTGAGGACCTGGTTTCTGTCCCCAGCATGCATGGCTCACAGTTAAGAACAGGGGGTGGAGTTTGATGTTTGGGAGTTCACAATGGCCTGCCTTGGCCTTCCTCGATACTCATAGGAGGTACGCATGGTCACACATGCACATATACACATCCAAGAAGATAAAATAAATCTTAAGAACTTGTCTTTTTTTCTTGTCCCTTGCGATAATACTGCATTAGTTGTGTTACAGTTCACCCCTCTTGAGAGAAAATGAAGCACTGGGATTTCCTTATGGCTATTTTGCAGTTTTACATGTTCTATAAAATTCCACACACAAAACCACATTTTCCCTGGATAATTAATTGTTCTACCATCATTCCTTATGGGATACGTTCCCACTGATTCATTGTTAAGTATCATTAGGTGGATTAAGTTGTATGTTTGATAATAGGCTGAGACATTAGGTCAAATCTTTGTGGAATAGCGCCAAAAATTATAGACTTTTCTTCCCCCAAGAAACGCTATCAGAAGATAAATCCATAATCCTTGGCAGTTTCGAGGCCTGCTAGTGTGATTTGAGAACTTGGTTTCTATTTTTGTGTGACATCCTTCTAAGAATTTGAGTTTTCATAATGTTCTCACCTCCGAAAAACCACTGCTGCCCCTGGTTACTGGTGAGCCTTCTCATGTCTGCTCTACCCCTACTGCCTCATTATTCACACCAACCTCAGACCAACACCAGCAGATGCAGAAATACTGTCTGAGACTTTTCCAGCCATTGCATTTAAAACCCAATCTTTCTACCTCGTTTAAACATTGTGCCTTGGAGATTGTCCTTTGGAAGAATATTATCATTTGCTTCAGATGAATTATTTATTTATTTATTTTTCTATTTATTTATTTTGCTGTCATCTCAGACTATCGTAAGGGATTTTTTTCCTACCCCGCTCTGTTTCTCACCATTATTAATTTATATAAAATTTAAATGATTTAAGTGTCATCCTACATCTTACGATGTCTTTAGAGTCGCTTTCCTCATGGGTTTTCAGTTAAGTAATCTTATTATTTACACATAATAATGATTTCAGCTGCGGGTTAATTACAGTTCTAATCTCTACATGTTGTCTTATTGCAGTCGTAAGGAAAGCAAAATAGTGGAGCTGGGAGTAGTCAACCAGCCAGCGAGTCTGTCTGCCATCTGCTGCTTCTTCCACAAAATATTCATGAAGTACCAGCTCCGAGCCTGGCACGGTGCTTATCCCAGAGAGAGTGCATCCAGCTAAATGGGAAACAGTGTAGCACCTCTCAGAAACAGGGGTTCTCAACCTGTGGGTTGTGACCCCACAAGAGAGGGTGAGGCTCGCGGATCTGATACATACAACACAATTCATAACTGTAGCAAAATTACAGTTATGAAGTAGCAATTCATTCATTTTATGGTTGGGGAAGTCCACCACAATGTGAGTCCTGTATTAAAGGGTTACCGAGTTAGGAAGGCTGAGAGCCACTGCTCTAGAACGTAAGCTGCCCTGGATACAAGCGGCAAACAAGAGCATATGGTTAACTCTTGCCATAGCTTTTGTCTCGATCGCTATTACAATACACCTGCTGTTCAAATTTTAAGGCACCTTGAGACATTCTTTAATGGTATGCTTTTTTTGTGTATGTGTATGTGTGTGTGCACACATGTACGTGCATGCGTTCACATGCATAGGTATATGAAAGCCAGAAATCAATCTCAGGTGCCATTCTTGGGTTCTGCATACTGGTTTTTGTTGTTTTTGTTGTTGTTTGTTTGTTTGATGTTTGTAAGACAGGGTCTCTCACTTGCCTTGATATCTTCCTATCTCAGATTCCTCAGATTATATGTGTGTTCTATGTTTGGCTTTTATCTATCTATCTATCTATCTATCTATCTATCTATCTATCTATCTATCTATCTGTCTGTCTGTCTGTCTGTCTATCTATTTATTGATATTTATTTATTTATTTATTTATTTATTTATTTATTTATTTATTTATTTATTTATTGTTAGCATCTATATGGTTTTGGAGGAAGCCCAGGGAGCGCCATTAGCTTCTCAGAAGCAGATCACCAGGCAGCCCCACAGATACTTGTCGCAGGAAGAAATAGCTAGTGTGTAAGGCTTTCATCGCTGTCAGAAATACGGGAGACAACAACTTAGTGCACACAGTGCTCGCTTTGGCCCCTGGTTTGAGAGGTCTCCATTTATCCCGCTTGTCTCTGATGTTCCTGGGCTGGGCACGGTGCATTACAGTGCACAGTATAGGAGAGCAAAGCGGCCCAACTCCTGATGGCCAGGAATGCCTACCCCAGCCTTCTGAGCTCCCAGCCGATGGGATGGCACCAGCCACCTTCAGAGTCGTTGGCTTCTTCTGGCCGCCATCCTAGATGACGGTCTTCCAGAAACACCCTCGAAATGTGGCTGAGTGTGCAGTGAGGACATACCATCACAAATTACATGTATGGAGAAATTACATGTATGGAGAACAGGCAGATCAAAGGAAGACGCCCCTGCACGATCAGGATCAAGCACCCACCACCGTCTTCCTTATATTTGCTCAATTCCACCCTAGGGACAGTGTTATAATATGGTATGTGAGAGCTTCTGCCTTTTGTCTTTTTAAATGCCCCAAATGTCCCAAAACCCACTTCATGGTTTTGTCTGTCTCCTCAGTTTTGGCCCTGACCAAAACTGGTGTCTTTGTAATGGCTCTGGTAACCCATCTGTCTATCCTTTTGTGGAAATTCTAAGGAATACAGGGCCTTCTGAGGAGGCCTTGACTAAAGTAGCTGAACCTGAATGCAGAATACCAGATAAAATGAGCGATGGCCCCATCGTCCAAGCCTCAGTCGAAGGTACTTGGCTGCCCGTCAGGATGAAACCAGTGCCCAACATGCCTAGGGAGAGGCTTACTCTCATTTCTATCTCTCATGGATATGTCGAAACAGTAGCCTTCCTCTGAGACTAACTTTTTTTTTTTAACCACATCCACACACAGTTAATGATCATCAGTAGAAGCATAATACCTGAAAAAAAAGGACGGACTATAGCTATGCCCTTGTCTACGGGACGGGCTGTAGCTGTGCCCTTGTCTACGGGACGGGCTGTAGCTGTGCCCTTGTCTA
>NC_034598.1:33561736-33575591 GCF_900095145.1 Mus pahari
CGGGACGGGCTGTAGCTATGCCCTTGTCTATGGGCAGCACCTAAGTGTCTTCCTTCTGCATCTAAGTTTGCATCTAAGAACACACAGAGTGCTAAGACATGCCGGAGAAGAAGATTATCTGGAACAGTGGATACGATCGCTGCCCAGCCCTTCTAACAGAATCACTGTCTTGCTCAGGGACTGGCTAGACCAAGTGTTAGGGAGCCAACTTCAGCCCCAGCTGATGAATCCTGCCTCACCCAACTCACTGGTAACTTTCTTCCCTTTGTCTGTCTCTGCTCATGTGACATGGTTCTGGCTAAACAGGTACAGGAGGCTATGAGAAAAGTTTTGTTTGTTTGTTTGTTTGTTGTTCTAAAAAGATACATGAGGGGACTGGCAGATTGCTCAGTGTTTAATAATATGCACTGTTTTTCCAGAGGACCAGAGTCCGATTCCCAGCACCTAGCTCGGGTCACAATGATCTGTAAGTCCAGTATAGGGGCTCCAGTGTTGTCTTCTGGCTCCTCAGCACCCCCAGGCCCTGAGAGACACACTTGCACACACACACATACACAAATAAAATGTGTTTAAAAAGAGAGAGAAAGACACAGTTGTGGTAATGTTTTCATTTCCATCATTGATATTAATTAAATTTGTTCATTGGCATTTTCTTACATGTATAAAATACATTCTATGTTAATATTGTGGTTTTAACTTCATACTATTGTCTCATAAGATGTAATTAGGCAATTCTTGTGTACTGTTTTTATAATTACATACGATTATAATTATTTCAAAATAAGGAATTTAAATTAAAAAGAGAGAGAGAGGCCAACAAAGAGAAATCTCTTTTTCTTTGAGTATACGAGGAGATTATTTTCACCCCCTGGGTAACAAGGGGACAGCCCTGATGATGAAAACCAGGAAGCTGAACTGTGTGCACCACAGCAAGAAGCAATCAGGGTTCCCAAGGACTCCCCCAAAGCTCTCTGTATTCAAGCTTCTTTCTTCTGGTTACGCAATATGGCATATATTGGTCAATGTTTGAACCATTTTGGGATTAGATTTCACTGCTAGAAGTGTTCTGTGTGAGTTCCATGGTCACAACAGGTGGATAACTGGTTATTGGGTGTGTTTGAGGGAGGGGGGAAAATCAATTTTTTCTATTTCCAACTTTGAGCATGCTGCCCCTTCCGTTGAGTGACAGCTGCAGACTCGCAGAGCAGAGTGATGTCTCAGACGTACATGTCATTCTTCTGGGCAGGATATAATTTATATCCATGGCAGCCAACATATCAATGCTTGCTTTAGTAAAGGCCTTGCGCAGAGACCCAGAGTATCTTTAGTATGTAATTTTTAGCGAATTAGCTAGTTCATCAACTAAAGAAACGTTCTTAGCAGAGGGTAAAGAATGCCAGCGAATGGGTAATTTTGGTTAGACTAGAGAGAGTCTAACTCAACCGTAACATTTATCAACTTACCAGTCTTGCTTACAGGAGAATAGGAAGAAGGTTGTAGAGCAAGTGGGTTGTGCCCCTGTCAGAAGATCCCTGGACAAAGAACTTACCTTACCGTACCTGTGGGACTGGGCCAATTATGTCATAGATGGCAGCTTGGGAGAGGAGCTCAGGCTGAACCTGAGTTCAGAGGCAGTTACCTCACATGCTACAAAAACACACAGGCTTCTGTCTAATGAATTGGTCAGGTGTTACATCTCACGGACAGTGACAAGAAGGTGACATACTGTGCAAGTTAACATAGAGATGGACACACTGAGCCGACACAGTAAGGATAGGCGGAGGCCGCAATAATCCGAAGATGGGTATCTTTAGGGACCACTCCCAAACCCCCACTGTGTGCAGGGAAGTTTTGCTTTTCCAGACCTTATTTTGTTTTTTTTGTTTTGTTTTTTTTCTTCATGGCAGGGTGACATTTGAGACTGTGATGGGAGGGGAAGTCTAGTAGTTTGTGCAGTGGAGAGGCTCAGAACCTCATCCAGCTGTTCAAGGTACAATGCTGGATGCCTTAGCAGTTCCGACCTGGTGCTCAATGCTTGGAGGACTATTGGAGAGTCTCAGGGCTTCAGTCCCTACTACACTGAAAGGTTAAGAGACTAGATATTGATGTCACTGACAGACTGTAACACTGTCATCATCACCAGCAGCAGCAGCAGCAGCAGCAGCAGCAGCTGCAGCAGCAGCAGCAGCAGCAGCAGCAGGAGGAAGAGGAGGAGGGAAAGGAGAAGGAACGAGAAGGAGGGCATGGCACATTCAAAAGCAAGGAGCAGAGGCAGACAGGCAAGGACTACACCATTTTTACTCTTGGACCTCTTTATACCTAAGTTGTCTTTTGGAGGGTGCTACCAACTGCCAGGAGGGTCTTTCTTCTCAGATAATGCTTCCTGGAAATGTCCTCATAGACTTGCCTAGAGCTTGTTGAGGAATTTTAATCCAGCATCATGACTGCTCTGGTAAGGGCATATCCAAAGATATGATCCAGATGGAATGTAGATATACTACACGCCTTTAATACCTCTGACTATTACACAAACATACCCTTAGTACACACCTTTGAGCCCAAACAATGATGTCTAATTGAGGGGCAGACAAAGTGAGGAATCAGAGAAAGATTTGACAGAATGAGTCAGAGACAGCATATGCTCAACTTACACAAGAACAGATAGGAAAGAGAGGCTATTTTAAGAGGAGTGAGTGAGAGAGAATTCAGTGTGATTCAATTCAATTCATTTCAGTTCAGTTTGGAGCAGGTCAGAGGCAGTCTTGGTTAGAGGCAGTCTTTCCAAGCAAAGTAATTCAATCAGAAGCCAAGAGAAGCCAATTTGAATCAGTCAGCTTGGTGAGGAGTGTGAGCCAGAACAGCTGAGTTGAACCAGCCAGCCAGAGTTCAGAAAGTGCTAGAAAGGTGAGTTTATTCAGCAGAAAGTCTCAGATGCTGAAAAATTCTAGGTTTAGGTTAGCAGATGGAGGCTGGAAGCTGAACCCTTCAAGTTCCTGACTTGAAGATTAGATTGTACTGAGGCTCGAAGGTTCCAGACCTAAGCCCAAGGGTAGTTAGAACAGAGGAGGAAACACTCTGGGCTGAGTCCAAGCTGTGTATTCTTACAGCTAGGGTACAGCTCTCATCCCATCACTTCATCTGAGGAAATAAGAGGGATGTTTGCATTTACAGGCACTGGAAAATAAACATGGTTTCTCTGCAAGAGCACTGAGTAGACTTAACTGCTGAGCCATTTCTCCAGCACTGAAGTTTTAGTTCTAAAATAACTCACTATACTCCCTATTTATAAAGTATGTATATTTTCAGAAAGTTTTGAAAGTCTCTTCCACAGAATTGAAAGGGGGTGGGGAAATCCTGGAATGTGAGACATCTACCCCTCCCTCAAAAGGGTAGGCACCCTCGTCACTGTCTTATTCATGAAGAACAAAGGTGCTAAAGGGTGAAGGTACTCTTTAGCTTGCAAGATGAGTATATTTAATTTCTTTTGTGCTGTTTATAAGGCAGGGTCATTTCATTAATGACAAAATGTGGCCAGGATCATTTTTCTTCCTAATTACCTTGTTTTAGTCATTCAATATTCCCTCTTTTAATTAATTAATAGATCTTAATTTTTGTAGAACTGTTTTAGATTTGTAGACAAATTGGGCAGGTGTCCCAGACTCACGTAGCCTTCACCTACCTCCCTCCTTCCCTCCCACCCAGTTACTACTAATTATTAACATTGTCACTAACCTTGCAATAGTATGATGCATTTGGATCAATTAATTAACTGGTGATGAAGGATTTTCTTGAGCAAGCCCATTATTTACTCATAGCTTTGGTATGTCCTCTGTGTCCCATCCCCCTCACCCAGTGACCAAAGCACATGAGACCATCTTATCTCCTTAAATTCCTTTTGACAGTGGTATTTTCTCATCCCTCCCATATTTTTGATGACCTGTGAGAGCATTGGGCGATATCACTGAGGTAGAGTAGCTCTCCCCAGTGGAATTTTCTTGGTATTTTTCTTATGGTATTCTGCATTACTTGGGGAGTGAGGTAATAGAGACAGAACACTGTTTTCAGTGGTTACCAACATGAGGCGTGATGACAGTTACAGACTCTACTAACCACCCATCTGAGACAGTGTTGATCATGGATGTTCACTGTGAGGGTTTGATTCCTACCTCTCTCTTTTCTACATCTTGTCCTTCGGAAACAACTCAACTGACCCTTCCTTACCCAGGTGGGACAAATATGACTCTATCTTCAGAGTCACATACCTACATAATTTATGTGTAATTCTCCTACATGAAAAATTTCATTGACGATTTTGTAAGTAGAGGGGCTGATTACACTTTATGGGTTCCAGCTGCTGACCATTTTGAGGCTATGCATCAGCATGTTCTTTGGGACAAGAAGAGTCAAATCACCATGCCGGGTACAAGCACTAGAACAAGCTCTTGATTGGGAGTGGTAGGGTTTGAGATTGGAAGCCAGCGCAGACATTTTATCAGGGGCATGGTCCTGCATGTACTCCTGTCCCTGAAAGCTGCTTGAGTGGTAAGAGGTTCTAATTCGCAGGGCAGCAGAAAGATCGCTCTGCTTGCATACTTCCTGCATGGATTTTGATTCCGCCCCCTCCTATTTGCTCTAAGATCGCCACTCCATGCTGCCATCATCAGAGCATCCTTGGCTGAATAGATCATGTCCTTTACCATTTCTGCCTCGTGCATTTTTCTCCTTCATTTATATCACTGCTATTGTATTAAATCACCCTGCTTGTCCACGTGTTTATCATCTGGCATTGGATGGGGACCATTATTAGCTGCAGGCAGTCAAGGACTTTTGTTACTCATCCTAATACCAAGAAACTGCCCCAAATGAATTAGATTAGATTCCAAAGAAGATACAGCCATTAGGCTGACCGTTGAGGACATTTCCATGGAATGTTCTCAGAAGCTACAAATTAACATAAATGCAAAAGCCCTTTCACAGCTCTGAGCACTTGTGAGGAGCCATTCTTACCAATGCCTGCACTTCCACGGAGAGGAAAGAAGTCTGAAGGCAAATTGTATTATTAGTATCTGATTTCTGTTTGGGCATTTGTAACTCCCAACAAGATGAGCTCATTCTGATTTAGACTGACTTTTCTTAGGAAGCTTAAATTAATAGGTAATTTGCCTGCCATAAAGGAAATCTGACTTAGTTATTTAAAATATTAAGGAAAAACCCTTGACTTTTATGTCAAATGGAAGACAGTCTCCAGAGACTCTGGAAGACTCAGGAGAACCATGTGGGCTAAACATCTGGTCCTCTCATGAATTTCCTAAATGCTGGTCATGTAAGTAGGTGTTCCAGTATCACAACTTTAAAAAAGGGATGAGGGGAAGGCAAGTTTTTACTCTAATTAATCTTCACTACAAGATAGATGAAAACAAAGGTTAACTGTATCAGCTTTATGACTATGCGAGTCCAGGTTCAAAGCCCTGTTTTACCACTTGCCAGATGTGCAATAATGGGAAAATTACTCTAAAATCCCCCTACATTCCACCTTTGTCCTCTGCCAATTATGTTCCACTGGATTTGAAGCTGTGGCCCCCTAGTTATTTTTTAAATATTTATTTTATACATATTTATGTCTGTGTATGTTTTGCCTGCAAGTATGCATGTGAACTGTTGTGTGCATGGCGCCTGCAGAGGCCAGGAGAGGGTAATGGATCCCTGGGAATGGACTTATGGCCTGGTGCGAACTAATGTATCCATGCTGAGAACCAAAATATGCCTCTTCTGCACGAGCAGCAAGTTCTCTTACCCTCTGGGCCAGCTCTGCAGCCTCTGACCTATTAATTCTTAATTATGTTTGGTTTAAATTATGTCTGTGACTTAGGCTCCGACCAGCACTATAAAATAAAGCTCATAATACTTACAAATGCCTCTCATGGCTACAAAGAATATTAAATATGCCTATCTATCTACTATCTATCTATCTATCTATCTATCTATCTATCTATCTATCCATCTATAATCCATCATCTATCTGTCTGTCCATTCATCCATCCATCCATCATCTATCTATCTGTCTATACATCTTCCTTTCTCTTTGATGGTCTTTGATCGTCTTTTTGATTGCCTGCAATCCTTGCTCAAGGATGCTTTCTTTTAGGTCCATTCTACATCCCTGATTGCTGTTGAAACTTTGCGTAGTCACTTCTAGACGCTTCTTTATTAGCTGCCCTTGTTTTCTTCAGGGCCACTGCTGTCTCTGGTGAAAAGGCAGCTAAGGGGATGCAGGCCATTGTCCTACAGCTTCTCCTGTTTTCCATAGGAAGAGGAGCTGGGGGAGGAAGGCAGTCCCAGGTCTCTACCGTGAGAAGCAAGCATGCCTTCATCCTAAGAATTCCTTAGGTCTCTGGAGATGGGTATTTAACAATGCCATCGGCTTCACCCTCTGTCCAAGAAGAACATGTTCTGTGTGGTTCCTTGGATCCTCACTGAGAGAATAAGGCCACCATCCATAGCCAACCGAATGCTACCCAGAATGAGGTACGTGTACCTCAAAAATTCCTGAGGGACCCCTCGCTCCAGTGCTTTGCCTCCTCATTCCAGAATATGAATACAGAAAGGAGCCTAGGTAGTGACTTAATTAATCTTCCTAATTATGGACAAACCATTGGCACACAGCTATTTTCATCTTGAAACTGTATTTTTATAAGGGTATTTAAAGGCTTGAGGGTTTTTTTTTTTCTTCCTTGAGTGTCTCATCATCCTTTTGCAGAATAATGGTTAATTTTAGGAACTCTGAGTTTGATTTGCACTTAAGATTTTTTACAATCTATATATAGGTTGGCCTTTAATAATCATTTATACATTGCCTCTTTTTATATAGGTCATGTGTTCTCCTGGGAGGGTAACAAGATTAGAAACAGCAAATACAGTCAGTGCAGAATAAATTAAAATGCTTCAAACTGCATTATATAATTTCAGAAAATTGGTTTCACACTGAAACGTTTAAATAAGAAAACCAAATGAGTTAAATAAGAAAAAAATAAACCCGCTCTCTCCGTGCATAGCAGGATGGCCATTGTTTAGCAAGTTTGACCTTAGAGTGAGGATGTCTGGCCTCTCCTCACAATGCTGCATCAACCTGACCCATCTGACCACTAATGGGTAAACTATTATTATTTTTCTACATTTTTGTGTTGTTACTTCAAAAGGCTGGTTTCATTCCCATGGAAGAGGAATTGTATTTATTAGTCAAAACACCATCCTAACAGTAATTGTATTTTCGTATATAACTCTCCAAAATCATACACACGAAGCAATAATGCTCTTGCACTATAAACTCAGAGGTGGGTGTGAAATGGGAGGGGCGGGACAACACGCTGCTACTCATTCCGGATAACCGGAAGTGGGTTTTCCTTTCCTGGCTGCACGGAAGTGACACAGCGCTCTAGAGACACTATTGTACTGGCCGGTTTTGTTTGTTTCTCTGAAGTTCAGCATCGCTTTGCTTGTACTGCGTTCTCAGGCTTTCTTCAGTTTCTCTATTCGCGCGTTAAAGGCCTCTTCCTGTACTTGGAGTTTTTCGTTTATCTCTTTCTGTGGAGACAATCATACACACACACACATATATATAAAGTGGATATGATGGAGCTATCTTTGGCTGCACATTGTCTTTGTGGTTTTGACATACTATAGTGCCTAAAGACAGACATTATCCCTCGAGCACACCTTCCTGTTTTGTAGACAGAGCTCTGTTCCAGCCTGTGGTGATTCGATAACACTTTATCGTATTTCTCTGCACATTCCCAATGGATAGCATGTCCACCGCGGACAGGAAGTGGTATTTGGACAGCCATTTTTCACACAGCCTCATGGTGGAAGATAGGATAACTGATCTGCATTTCCAGACAAGTTTGCCAATGAAGGCTGAATCAGAGAAACTGCTCTAGGCTTAGTCGGGCAGTGTTGTGGGCCCCTCCACCCGTTTGCTTCGGCCCGCCCTCTAATGCAGTCTAAATGGGATTCCTGGAGTCTTCAGTGCATGAAATAGTAACAATTAGGACAGCTCTCATCGTTAAGAGTATTCATCACACATTACAATTCTTGCACTAATGCCACTGATATGAAAAAACAAGCAAGCAAGCAAACAAACAAACAAATAAACAAAAATTCACCTCTCATAAGCAATGGGTGACTGGTTTTAGGGGTCATGGCAGACTCTGGCGGTGATACTGTGCACACTAACATCGCTACCTCTGTAATTCCAGAAATGCATCTCACTACGTTTGCACGTTATCTCAATGCTAGGGGCTCAGAAAATGCTTTCCTTTTTGTCAAGGATGCATGAGACCGTTGCATACAGACACAATGGCAGTTGGGTGGCTACTGTCTGAGTGCCTCAAGCACAGAACAAGTGTATGGAGAACACTTTAAACTCCTGTGTGTTAAAGAGTCAAAGTCTAGATCATTTAAGTATATAATTTAATTTGAAATCTTTGTGCTGTGTTCTAAATAGGGGTGGAAACCCAGTTTCATGAACAGATATGATTAAAACTATTTATATGTGTTTATGTAATTTTTAAGAAAGTGAATGTAATTGGTAATTTTTAAATGTTTTCCCTGATTATCATTTTAATGAGGTTTGGTTTTCACCTCATGGGAAGGGTTGATATTTCTGACAGGTCACATTGATGTCAACAATTGTGGATTTGGGATTTATATGAGTATAGAATGGGACAGGGATTTTAAGGTGGTAGTTATTATTTGGTTGTTGTCGTCGTCCTCCTCCTCCTTCTTTGACTAACTTTTGACTTGTTTTCTTCAATTTTTTTCTTCGTGAGTGGTTGAGTGGATGAGACAGGGGAAGGGATAAAATGGTCCCCCAGTTGTCTCTTTTCACAGATGCCCCTATGAAGTACTCTGGCAGAACTAAAAGGATCATGGCTTATGTACTATCAACTAGCCTATAGTCGAGTTTGTCTAGGTCACTTCAGACAAGCCATGGGACCCTTCTGTCATCGTGTGGACCATGAAGTAGTGACAGTGACTAGCTAGCACCGTGCTTCAGCTTCACAGTCACAATCCCAACTCCCGATGTCACAATATACTTCACTCATGGCAAAGTTCACTAAGGTATTATCATGAAATATTAAAAATCATCACGCCTTGTGAATTGGCATAAATATATGGAATATTGCACCATGTAGGTGTTGACACCGTCTGAGGAAACAATTTTGACACAGTTCTAAAGGACTGAGATGATGTGTACTAGTCAGGAGGTAGGCTTCTCCTTTCACAGAGGTCCTTCCGAGTCCACTCATCGTCTTGTGTTTTTCAGAGAGGCACGACTGGGCTTCCACTAACCAGCTCCCTCTTTGGCATCTCACAAAGGTCTTCGAAAGGATCTGGAAACTTTTCTTGCGTTTCCCTGAGAAAGTTTATCATGCTGTGTGCGGGCTTTGGAGAGCAGGTGCCTGAAGGTCTCATGTGCCTCACAGGAGGAAAGAAAACGTACAGATCTTCAGACCTTGGTCACTGGTGCTTTGGTTTAGCTACCACCAAGAGAGTCAGAATGAGAGGAATCCACATGTACCCAAAGGATCCATTGGTTTGCTGTCTCCTTATTCTTCTTCAGAATGCTGCTGAACAGACATTCATCTTAGGGCTGGGTCTTACGCTATCTCTTTTAGGACGTGTTCTGAATCCCCTGACCTGTGATCAGTAGCTTTCACTGACCACAACCTCAGATGACTTCTCTAACATGTACAATCCAAAGCTGTCAGAATGTAACCTATGCAACATACGTAACTTTCATAACATAATGTAAGCTAATGTAATGCAAGACATCATAAACCGCAGGGTGGCAAGTTATGGCCACATTAGTTTCCCACATTATTTTATTCGTTTGCTGTGTCAGGGCCAACAGCCAATCTTTAATGCAAGGGTTCAGCATTCTCATTCCCAATTTTCTAAAATATGATTCTTTAAATATATTAAAGTTGTTTCCATTGGGTCTTATTTTTTATTATGCAGTTTGGAGCCAAGCTAATTTCATTTCAAATGTATCTTTAAAATGAAAATATATAGACTATATTGGCTTAAAATGTTTGGTCTATTCTGTGTAATTTTCATTGACATCTGAGGGCCAAGAGAACTTCATTCTTAATAAATCTCTAAAACTGCGGAGTGAATTGTGGGAAAATTAAGTGGGTAAACATAAAAATTAAGGGCTCACTCTCCATTTCAGGGGGTTCTTTATTAGGGAAGTGGATATTGGCTTGGAATCACAATAGAGAACTCGCTTTGATATAATGTACTGAAACATGAATTCTCTATTGACCTTTTCTGCAGAAACTGCAATAACACTGTGGCTTTTAAATAAAGAGGAAGAAAAAAATCAGAGAGCGATCACAAAAGCTGAGGGAGAGGGGAAAAAAAACCCTTTCACTGAGTGGGTACGGCAGATGCTTGGATCCAGTGTCCACTGACACGCAGTTTCGAAACGGGGCGTGGCAGGTTTTAGAATTGGGATCGTTTAAAAGTGGAAAGTTGCTCAGCCCATCCGACACAGGACACAACTGAAGCCAGGCTCGGGGCTATCTCCTAACTTGGAATTTGCCCAAGAGGGAGGTAGGTGAGGGGGAAGCACGAAGCCACGGGTGTCTTAACGGAGTAGCCCGGGCCCTGCGTTAGATGTGTGGCTTCCTTGGATGGCACTGCCCTTGCAGCTGTGACCAGGCTCATAGCATCGCTAAGCCTACTGAGCCCAGGGACTACAGACAAGTGGCAGTCTGTCTGAGTCCCATTCTTTTGATTTGTTGTTTGAAGCGCCCTCTTCCCCTGCATGAAGTTTAGCAGGGTTGCAGAGAGAAAATACACATGGTGGTTTGCTATCTTGAGACATTGTAGAAATCCATTATCATTTTGCCATCTCGTTGAAAAGAAGATAAAGCCTGGGCAGCAGTAATTTGCCCCACACTGATTAGATCCTCCCAATATGGAGATGCTCACAGTACCTAAAGGGTCTGTGGTTCTCCCTTCTGGTCCACCGTCTCCCTCTGTGCATAATGTACTTAGGTGTAGGAGTTGTCCAACTTCCAGGGTGGCTTCACGCTAATGAGAAGAGAACAACCTGGTAGACTAATCCTGTTCGTTCTGTCAAAGACGAGAGGGACTGATGCTGCAGACTCGAATGCTTTAAAAGAAAAGCATCAGTGGAGAGTTAGCAACACACAGCTCCCTTCATGGAGCGTGGCCTTGGTAAAGATGGTTTCAATTGTGGGTCCTGCAAACAATTCTCTTGCTTGTCTGGTAGTTCCTCGGCGATAATTTCAGAGCTGTGGGATTTGCAAAGGAGCCCCAGGGCCATGATTATACGTAAACTATATTTAGAGGAAATGTTATCAAATCTAAAAAGGAGGTATGTTCTGAACTCAGCTTAATTCGGCTGCACTCTGCCCTTCTACACAGTAACCAATTATTACGTTCACAGGGCCGTTAACAATAGGCCTTTGTGTAAAACGTGTTCTTCCACTGTTTCTGGTAAACACTAAACACCCCTTATTAAGCTGGGGACTTTGGCTGATTCTGTTGGCACCAGGTCATTAAATGCTCGTGTAAATATTGCAATAATGTTTGACGATTAAGCGAGTAGTGAGGTATGCTTAGGACAACCTAAGTTTTTTTGCTCTTCCCAAATTAGTTATTAATACAGTGTGCTTTGTATATATGACCCCAAGTAAAGATGAAAAAATAAATCAGTCTTCCCTCAAGTGCATAAGTGTTGTTGTGATGTATGGTCATTTCTCAAAATAGGCAGTTCACTTTAAGCATCTGGCTTAGGAAACGATGTGGATGGCTGTAAGTTGTTACGTGAAGGTAGGTAGTAGGTATCTGGTCCTTGGACAGAACGGCCAAGTATTAAACACAAAATAACCCTCCAAGAGATGATGGGCAGCTGCCCAGAGGCGGTCCCTACTACCCATTGGTGTAACCGGCTGAGCAATTAGTGATGTACAAAGACAGGAAGTACCCGAGAAGAATTGCAAATGTGACGCTGCGTGAGGTGTCTTAGTTAAGCACAGTGTTTGATTGGCAGCAATCACTTTTCAGGAGCCTGGGTCACTTAACTCTTGTGTAAGGCCTGTTTACCGTGTGGTGTGGCTCCAAGTCTTCACCGGGAGTTCTTTTTCTGGGGTTTCAGTGTCGTGGGTTGTGCAGGCCGACAACACACAACACACAGCCAGAGGTGCTGCTGGCGGGTCTGTTTTTGTGATCCTGCTGAATCCAGAAGACTCAGCAGAGGATTATGTAGCCTTGTGAGGTAGAGCGTGCAAACCGTAAACCTCGCTCTTGCTTGACCAGAGCAGAGCAGTGCTTACAGATGTTGCCTAATTTGCCAAGCATAACCAGGGTTGGGGAGGGGTAGGGCTCTGTCCTTTCTCACTCAGTACCTGCATGCTAATCAAAACTTCATCCGTCACTCGCTCCAGGGCTAATTTTACGTCATCAATGGTGAAGCCACCTAAGGGATCCTCCTCTCCCTTTTCGCTCTCCAGCAGGGCTTCCTGGGTCCCTTGCTCTTGATCCAGCACCTAAGACGGTGGAAATAAACACATTCAAGTAGGGAAAATAAGGAACACTCAGGGGAGTTCTTGAGTGCTCGGGATTTACGCGCAATCTCAAACTTCTACTCTGTGTGGCCCTACCTGGAGCACTATCAAACTGGAAAGAGGCACTGATTTTATGTAACCACGTATCTTAGGGATTACAAGTGACTTGGTGGTGGTGGTGGGGGGGGGAGGGGATCTCTATGGTGAAGCCTGGGTAGGATGTGGGGAGGAGAAGAAAAAAAAAATCCCTCTGGACCACCATCATCTGGCCTGTGTGTGAATCAAGTCAAAAAGGAATATTGTCCAGGAAAACGTCAGAGGCAGAGACCACGGGGGACATGAGCTCTTTCCATCTTGCTCTATGATAATGCTTTAGCAGGTGGGGGGTGGGGTGGGGGCTGTGGGGAAGACCTTCCCAAGCCTACCTTCTGTTCCATGTCAGGCGTTGGCAACGGCTCTAAGAAGGCTGAATACGTGTCCAATGAGATACCTTCTTCCAGGGGGGCTGGGAAGGGATAGTCTGCAGGCTTGACAACCTCTATGGTTTGCTGGAAAAGAAGAGCTTTTGGTGAGGGGGCTCTGTCTCACCATATCAAATCGAGTATCTTGCTTAAGTACCATCTGCTTCAAGCCGTTGATACCATTGCCCTCTTCATTGCCTGGTGCCTTCCATGCACCATCTCTCACTCATAACTAGCATCGCCTTCTCATCGTTTCTGGACACTGTGGTTGAAGGTTCATTCATTGGCCTTGATCTCTGCACCGTGTCCCTGCCTCTCACTCTTGTCTGCTAGCTCTCTGTAGGAAGAGAGCCAAACCTCAGCCCCCCCTCCCCCATCTATCTGTCTTCTCCATTCGAGGCAGAAGGTTTGGTCCTTACTACACCCAGTAATGGCTGATTGACACAGCTTAGCGGGATGCCGATGCTCTTGTGGGTACAAGCATAGTGGCTATCACCAGCCTGGGGCAATAGGGTCTGCCTTCGGTGAGGACCTGAGCTTGAGCCTCAAGACCCACATGAAAACAAACGAAAAACAAACAAGAAACCAAAATAAAATAAAATAAAATAAAAACCCAAACCCAAAGCAAAACAACAACAACAAACAAAGCCAAGCATGGTGGTATGTGGTTGTAATCCCACATTACTGAGGAAGCAGAGGGGGTGGGTCCCTGAGGATCATTGGTAAGCTCCAATGTTAGAAAAGAAAAAAGAGGAGAGGAGGAGAGGAGAGGAGAGGAGAGGAGAGGAGAGGAGAGAG
>NC_034598.1:33575662-33612326 GCF_900095145.1 Mus pahari
GAAAGTTAACCTTTGGCTTCCACATGCATGTGGCTATACATGTGATATATATATATATATATATATATATATATATATATATATATATATATATAGAGAGAGAGAGAGAGAGAGAGAGAGAGAGAGAGAGATCCCAGCGGTGAACACACTAGAATTTCTGAAGTTCAATGTGTATATAAGACCAGAACACGGACTCATCAGAGGGCTCACAGCGAACTCATGGCAGAGTGAGACTTCCCTGCGGGCAGCTGACAGTACTTTGCCAACAGGTTGCAGATGGAGTGCAGGCAGAGGAAGGCTGTCAGAAACAGCACTGAAAGATATGGAGAACCTTGGACACCAACTTGGCAGGGTCCATAGACCAGCCACGGTGGCGTGGCGTGGAAGAGGAGATGAGGTTACTAAAGGCATCAAGCCTCTGATTCTTTTAATTAGTTCCCCTTCTTCTAATTCTCTGTTTAACAGGCAGTGTTTTTTTTAACCATAATTTAATTTCCCATCTTAGTTGATCTGTAAAGACACGGCCACTTGAATGTTCTGGTTTTTATATCTTCTACATACCTCACTAAAAATCAATAACTTGTTCCAATTTACATAGCAAACACTCATGAGCTCGTTAGTGAAGTTCTGAGATGAACTCACTACTCTGCTAACAAGAGTTGGGCCTGAGCGCGCGAGTTTGAAGAACTATGAAAAAGCATTCCCGACCCCATTACCATCTTAGGACACTTTTTTGGGGGGAGGGAGGAATAGCGAAAGAATTGCAGTCATTTCTAAGTTCTGTGTTACACCCCATCCTTGAAATATTAATGCTTCTCCTTTACACGTTTTGGATAGCGCTGGAGGAGGATTTGTTTGATGGGTTTACCAACGTGTGTGCATTCGGACTGAATTCGTGTCATTGATATTTGCTTGCGCATACAGGAAGTTGCTGTTTAGTTGTAGACATATCGAGGCAAGAATATTCGGCAATGGAGAGGTAATGTGATTGAGCTAAGATCAAATAATTGCATAGTGACCGCTGGTAGTCATATTAGAGCCCAGGGCAGTGACCTTAAGCTTCAGCCGTTTTTCGGTAAACTGTAATTTATCATCGTGTCCATCCTGGGAAATTATTGATATTGCTAGACCTTTAATTTTTATTCTATTGGATGATGCCATGCCTGCTGTTTATCTCGGGTAGGTCACATTGGCAGGCTGTTACTTTTTGCCAAGTGAGGGATCAAGGACCCGTGTCTCTTCAGTGCTATGCGCAAACCCCCTGTCATTCTTGGCTTGTGAACTCCCAAGTCTCCTGTTGGTTTTCATTTTTCCTAGACAAGAAAAAGAAGCCAACCATGTTTCAGCGTTCGCCTGATACTCTACAGGTAAAATACAGAAGTTGCCTGTGGGAAAATTGGAGACCTGGGAAGGAAAATGGGAGTTAGCTTGGAGGCCTGGACTTTAATTTATGGCGAGAAAAACCACAGTGTGTGTTTGGGGAGGGGCTGACAAGGACAAACCAGCCACTGAAAAAGAAGAGCCCACTGACACTGGGCATGCGCTGAGCAGTGGGGGCGGCTTGCACTGAGCATGCGCTGATGGGTGGGTTAAACATGCTTTACTTTTCTAGTGGGTAGAGCGATGTCTCGTTTACTGTCACTGTCACCAGGTTCCTGCTGTGCTCTGGGCACACAGGCTGGGGTCTTCTGCTTGTTGACCCTCATCTAAGGACATTCTTTACAGAGAACCTCTCCATTTGGTGAAGCAGAGCCCACGACTCGCCCTCTGCTGTCCCCGTCCTCAGATTCTACAGTTAACTGCAAACAGATGTTTGTGTTTACGGCTTACATTTTCTTCCCCACACCTCTGTGGTCTGAATTGATCAACTGACTTCTTTTTAAAAGCTGTGTGTGTGTGTGTGTGTGTGTGTGTGTGTACTTGTGTGTCTTGGATGCCAGAGGAGGGCATCAGATCCCTATAGAGCTGTAGTTACAGGGAGTTTTGAGGCACCGAACATGGGTATTTGGAACTGAACTCAGAGCCTCTAGAACCTTAACCACTGAGCCATACTGCCCTCCCTTCTTTATATTTTTTCCGCTCTGTCTCTGTCTCTCTCTCTCTGTGAATATGTGTGTATGTATGTGAGAGTGTTTGTATGTGTCTATATGTATGAGTGCATGTGTGACTGTATGTGTGTATGTATATGTACGTGTACATGTGTATATATGTAAATATGTGGAATATGTAACTGTGTGTATGTGTATGCATATATATGCAAATTGTGTGTGTATGTATATGTGTTCATCTGTGGGCATGTATGCTTGATGTGCCTGTGTGCATAAGTGTATACATGTATGAGTCTATGTTTGTGAATGTATTTCATTTGTGTGTGTATGAACATATGTCTGTGAAGGTGTGTGCTAATGTGCGTGTGTGTGCCCTAGCACACGTGTGGAGACGTGGGTCTCTCTGGGTTCACACTTTCTTCCTTTGATAGATCGAGGCTTACATTTATTCCCAGAAGCTGAAATTATGGCTGACAGTTGAGGTTTTCTTTCTCTTGATTTTTTAAAATGTGTGTAGTTCATATAACTATTAAATTGATTCAATTCATGCACAGGAGTGGGGGGGGTGAGAATTTCTTTTCTTTGCATGCTCTGCGTACTGTTAATGAACCAAACCGCAGCTGTTTCTCTCTTTCACGAAGAATTAAATTTAGCTGTGTTAGGCAGTAGACGGAGGTGCAGTTTTAAATACAGAGTTTGAAATAAACAAAAGGCTCCCAAGCATCACAGCGAGTTTTTCCTTATGGAAAGTGGTCGCCTTCCTTAAAATACAAGTCCAAGGGAAATTCGAATCAATAATTGTGGTCAGCACACGGAGCCAGCAAACACGCTTAAATGAAGCCGTCTGATGCAATACTTTCTTTAAAAAATACAATTAGGCCTTTGTATTTTTTTTTTAACAAAACCTCATGTTTTACAACATTGCTGGCTCTGTAATAAAATCTATTTAAAACAGAGAGACATGGTCAGCTTTATTGAGTTAGAATTTTTTTCTGGGAGAACATTATAATTTCCTCAAGTCTATGAATAGTTGAAGCAAATTAAATAAAGCCAGTTTTACAACTATTTTTGTACATTCCTGTAGGATGGCAATTTTTTTCATGTCTCCCCTCCCCAAAAAAGTCTAATATGTTACCTTTTAAATCTGGAAAAATAAAACCAGAAAAGGGAAAATGTATCTTATTTTTTAAAAAAACAAAACAAAAAACCCGAATCTTAACCTATTTGGTCTGAATTTATCCATTTCATAAGCCCACCCCCTTTCAATAGAAGACTAGCACTTGTGACATTCAGACCATGAGACACAGGGAGATGCTTGGAATGACTTGCCTTGGGTATAATGGTGAGTTTAAAAGGTAGAATTCTCTGATGTACACGTATCCATTTGGCCAAATTACTGGTTTTGCTTGACTTTCAAATACCCCCTAAATATAACTTTGGATATAAAGCAATCAATGTGTTTCTCTTGTCATTTCTGAATGTTTGCACACAAACAGATATAATAAAAACAACCACTTTGCTTCATGAGAATATATATATATATATATATATATATATATATATATATATATATATATATATATATATATTCTGATTACAAGCAGGCCATTTGAACCAAGGTGAGTACATTAAAGGCTCTAATTAATAAAGAGGAAAAGAAATTTCTAAGCAGAATAATGGACTGTTAAGTGAACATGCAATAAATAACATCCACAGATGTGGTCACTTGCAAATTAGTTTTGCATAACTTACTTTCTGCATTTGCCCCAGATGTTATCTGTTACACGGAAATTACCTGAAGCTGGCTATATTGTTCCTTGTGTGTGCATTACATTTGTGTTATTTAAGATGGTTTGTAATCTGTGCTTGACTTGACTTGTGCTATGGTATTTAAGGAATATCAAATGAATGGCATTTTGGCATAATTTAATACTCATCAGTACAAAACTCCACCCATCAAATATTGTGTCTTTTCCCCCCTTCTTTTCTATGTAAGCCCTTTACTTATGAGCCAAACGAAATCACTAGAAATCTTTTGAAATGTTGTGTTTTCAGTATGAATTGGATATCTACCATGGGAATAAATGCTAGGAATTTCGACCTCTTCTGGGGGGTCAGTTTGACTCTGAAAATATGCTTATAGGGAACCAGACTCCCTTTCCAGACCTTCATGTGCCTGAGCAGGACTGTGAAGATGTCGCGTGGGACATGCTGTGGTACTCCATTCTTTCTCCTAGCCTATGTGAGCTGACATTACCAACAGTATTGACTCCCATCCACGGATCCTCTCCGGAGAATGGCTGAACCACAAAAGGTTTGTGGGTTATGTTTGAACCGTTAGCACATCCTTAAGGTGGTAAATTTGCAGATCTGTTATTAGATCCTCTGTGATATTAAAGAACCTAAGGAGACGACAACTTTCTATTATTTTGAGTGGTAGAAAAATCGAGAGCAAAAGAAAAAAAAAATCCAGTCACTTCTGTTGTGAGCCAAAGACAAAAAAAAAAAAAAAAAAAAAAAAAAAGTGGGCTTGCTTTGAAAAGACATTTGTTTGGAATTGTTGGAGGATGACTTCATATGTAAATCAGAACTTACTAAAATATGTCAAAAGTTTCAGAAAGCTTAGCTTGATTGCCAACTTTCCCCACTATTAATGGAAGGGAAAAGACACAGAGAAAAATTCCTGTAAAGTTTTAACTGTCTACCCCCACTCTGTTCTCCACATAACCCCTGCCCCACCTCTCCCACCCCCACCCCACTCCCTTCCCACCCCCACCTCTTCCACCCCCACTCCCCTCCCACCCCAAAGGAGAGGAATGCCTAGTTTACAAGTCTAATGAAGAAGTGCTGTGTGCTTTTGGAAAAACTTTAACAACAACAACAATAACAACAACTGCTACAGCAACAGCAACAGCAACACCAACCCTGTTGCCCAAAATACACTGCATCTAAAGTAGCAGCATCGAAATGGCACCTGCACGGCCACAAGGAGGCCATAAACTAAACAGAAGATGCAAAGAGGAAATCCACAGGGCGGAGATGACAGGAGAGACCACTCAATCCATGTCTGGAGTAGTTTTCCCTTTGTGATCCACCCCTTGCAAACTTATTACTATACCCACTGCTGCATATACCAGTTCCTTCTTTTCCCCTTCCTCTTCCTCTTCCTTCTCCTCTCCTCCCTCCTCCTCCTTCTCTTCCTCCCCCTCCTCCTCCTCTAGTTTTTTTGACTTGGAAATGCACAAGCAGCAGACTAATTTTTCTCTCCTATGCTTAATATGCAGTATTTACATTTTGAAAAGGTTCAAAATGTTGCCAGGCTCCTGCAGGCTATGAATTGACATCTAATAACGAGTGCTATTTTTACCCATGGCACACGGGTAGTTTGAACATTTATAACTTCACAGAGCTTGGAGACCAGCAGATACACACACATGCTAATCACCTAAATGGGGACCAGGTTACTGCAGCACAAGTCGGGACAGGAAATGAAGATGCCCCACCCCAGCTGAAGCTGCAGGGAAGAATTTAAATTGGCAAGCCCCAGAAAACCAATTTGCAATCTGCTTTAGAGTACATCAGTTAACACCTTGGGCCCATTAAAAAAAACCAACAACAACAAATGTATCTTGACTTGGTCATGTTAATCTTAGACTTGAAATATATATATATATATATATATATATATATATATATATATCAGTTTGTTTAATTATCCAACTTTATATATATATACATACACACACATATATATAAATCGACTATATATATATATGTATATGTATATATACATATATATATGTATATGTATAGTTGGATAATTAAAAAACTGATTCTAGAGTCTTTTAGAGACCTTTGGCATTTGCAAGGGTTCATCTGTTGGGGGTGGGGGCAGTGACACTATTTGATAGAACCTGGGTGTGCCTCTCATCAGGACCACAGATCGCCCGCCAGACCCTTGCCAGTGAATCCTTTCTCTTCTCTAGGTGTCAATGCAATTTAGAAGCAAAAGATGTTTTGGTCTGGCTCTGGTACAAACATTTCCTGAGGGGTAGAACTGTTCTTCAGATGCCTAGATATTTTCTGAGGATGCAATAATCTGGAAGACAGAGAGCTGAATTATGGGCTCTGGGGTTGGCTCTGTTCCTAATTGTGCCATGAGAAGAAACTCCCCAGGCCTCAGTTTATTTATCTATAAAACAAGGGTAATGGTAATTGCTACCTGGCTGCTACATCGAATTGTTTCAAGCACAAATTAGATAACATGGATAAAAAGGCTGGGCGTTCTTCAAAGGGAGAGGGATTATTAAACCTTATTATTATTTATAATTACTGTTATTATTCAGAGGATCGTCTTGCTGATGGGGTCATTGGAAGACAGACTACGGCAGCCATATTTGACGACTTGGGTCCATGGTATCTGTGTTTGGTAATGTCGAGTAGGCCGGCTGGTACACTCAGTAGGATGTGGCTGTCACGGTGCCATCTAGTCAGTGACAGTGTCTCAAATGTCAAACACACCCGGTGCCACTTCACTGGATGAGTTCCCTGGACCCAAGAACGTTCTCTTCGGTCCCGTTGCATATTTTGCAACTGTGTCGCCTTATTGGACGTTAGACAACTTGTCCGCTTCACAGAGGAGGGGGTATTTACTCCCTCCCTTGCCTAATTTATCAGTCTATCTTTTGTTTTTTTTCTGTATCATATGTGGCCTGTGATGGCCTGGCTCTCACTCATTCCCTTTAACACACACACACACACACATGCACGCACACACACACATTAAATCAAGAGCAAAAGGTTTGGGCATTACAAGGCGGACTTGTGGGGTCTTTTGGTGAGCGTGGAGTATCAGTGATTTTGAAAGTACTAAATCTGGATTTGTACTTTTTGATTCTTATAGTGACTATCTGGCAGCTTTCTCAGGGTGAGGGTTGAAAACATGGTTATAAATAGCTGGGAAACACCAAATGATTTTTCAGAATTTTTTTTTTGCAGACCACCTGCAGTATGCTTGTTTACCCAACCATGTTACAATCGGCAATAGGGACTCAGGGACAGTGTGAAGTACTAAAAAGAAAGCCACTGTCATATATGCATCTTTGTTGACTTTCATTTGGGATGTTGTGTTATTTCTTAGGGCTTTAGTATTAAAACTTGAAGTGCATGGGGCGGAGAGATGGCTCAGCAGTTAAGAGCACTGACTGCTTGCTCTTTTGGAAGTCCTGAGTTCAATTCCCAGCAACCACATGGTGGCTGTGACCGGCTGTAATGGGATCTGATGCCCTCTTCTGGTGAGTCTGAAGACAGCGACAGTGTACTCACATACATGAAAATAAATAAATCTTAAAAAAAAAAAAAAAATTGAAGTATTTTACATTACCTCTTGTTTTAAGGGTTTGAACTTAAACAACACCGCCAGTCAGTGAGTCTGAACGATGAGTAGAGGTATTATCATAGTGGAAAGCCTGTTTTGAATCATCAGATATAAACTTAAAACATGAATTTTCCCCTTTCCCCTTTTGCATTTCTGTTGGGCCCGTGGATGGCTTGAATGCAGATGAAGGAGAATATCCTCTCTTTCCCTGAACAACCACCTGCCTGAGCCTGCGGAAACGACTGGAGGCAACACGCCATGATGGATGGAAGCAGAGCCACAGTGGAAGAGACTACATCTTTCTGGTTCTATTCTTTTGGCAGTGGCGGGGAGGGGGTCAGCGTGGTGGCCAGGGATCCTCTCTGTTATTTTGACAGCAGCGAAGTCCCTGTGTACGATGAAGCTGAGGCAGAGGTTATTTGGATGGAGCACTCCTCTTCACTTCAAAGAGCTGTGGTTGAACTCCACAGCAGCCCCGGAGTCATCAAGAAAACTGGGAAGGGGGTGGGAAGCCTTCTTAAAACTTTAGTAAACCGAGTTTCATCTAGAAATAGAGCGTTCAGGAGGCTAAACGATTAGGATGTTTATAAAGTGCTAAGAAACTCTGAGAGAAGTCAATGCTGTCATTGTCCCTGACTTTGAAGACCCGACGTATCTATTTTAAGTAATCTGACATTAAAAAAAAAATGTGCTGACAAATATAGATTTGAAAAACAACACAGGAAGTTGTAAATCAGTCCATAACCCTTAGCATGGAGGAAGCAAGAGACCAGGGAAATGTAGCCATTTGCTTTAGTCAACCTCAGCCATCCTTTTTAACTGAAGAAAGTTTGCCAAAGGCACGCTGTTTACATTTCGGATCTCTTTCTTTTCTTTTTTTCTTACTCCTAGTTTGTGAGCTTCTTTCTCTTTTCTTCCAGTAGGCTCATAAATTATTACTAGGAAACATGTTGTCATAGCCATAAATATTTCCCTTTCTGGTTAGCCCTGCTTGGTCCCCCTGCTACCTGTTTTAACATCTCCTAGTTGAGTCTTTAATTGTATTATCAGGGTGCAGTCTTCAGGCTGACAGGGAAAAGGGGCTTCCTGTGTCAGAGGCGCTGCTGCAGGTCACTTTCTAGATCTTGTTACAGGAAAGGCAGACTCACTTTGAGGAGTCAGGGTCCTTCCTCTTTACACACCGAGTTCTCTAAGAAGACCTTTTGCCTATATTTAGCAGACTCTGCCCGTTTAGTCTTAAACACAGCTCGGAAGTATTTTGGTGATATCTAGATTCTAGACTGGAATGTTCTAGAAATCTGGGCTCCCTTTACCCCACTCGAACCCAGCCTGGTGTATATTGAAATCCTGGACTGACTCCTCCTGCTTCTACCGACACTGAGAGCAGTTTCTTTAGGAAGTCCTTCTGAACTACTTTAGGTCATCTCTGGTCCGGTTACAGAAGACACATTCCATGTTGCTGAATTTCAAATGGCCTTTGCTCTGTTTACACAAGACAGAAGCTGCCCAGACCCAGTGTTTTCCTGCAGTGATAGAGCGTATCTCAGCTGTACGGTCTGTGTGTTCTGGAGTTTTACTGGGCAGGCCTGGGCTTGCCCACTTACCCTATGTTATTGTCTCCTCAAGCCTCCTCCTCTTTCCGGCTTCTTTACCTTACTGATATAAGTAGCTTCACTTCTACGGGACCCAAAGTAGAGTGGTTATTCCCTTTGCCCGGGCTTAACACTCAATCAGCCAGGAAGCTCTTCAGGAACAGCTCCACGGTGTTTATACATCTGCCTTACTTTGGCTCTTTGCCTTTCTTGACTCTGCTCCTTTGCATCTTTGAAGGCCAAGTTCTTGCCTTCACAGACCTCGGGCTCCAGCTATAAGGATTGCCAACGTTTTCTAACTTGTTTTACACAGTGAAAAGTGACTAAAAACAGTGGGTGCTCAGTAGATATTTTTTTTAGAGAGAGGACAGTTAAAAAAGGGTGGAGGGGCCTTGAGATGGCTCAGCAGATAATGGTGTTTGTCATGAAAAGCTGGCAGCCTGAATTCAAGCCCCAGACCCCGTGAAAGGTGGGGATTGAGAAAACTAACTCGAGAGTTGTCCTCTGGCTTGCATGTGCATTCCATGGTAGGAGGATCTCTTCATACACAACCCCCACACGCACGCACGCACGCACTCGTGCAGGGACACGAATACACATTTCCCATCACTGCACTCACCAACAGAAGGTTAAAGAAAGAAAAGGATGAAAGGAATAAACAGAAAGGGAAGGAGAAAAAGCAGCTGAAGGGATGTGGCATTTCTCCCTCCATCTTCCCAGACTGCACCTTCGGAGCAATGTTCTCCCCTGCGTCCTACCTCCATGATTCCATCTGGTCTTCCGGACACATTCGTTCACTACACTGAAAGTTTCTTTCGAGTAGTAGCTGTCACAAGGACCTTGAGATGTAGCTGTGTGTGAGCCATGATGTCTTGGTCTGTGGAGGTGACAGGAAGGCAGGGGAGCATGCCTTGCTTCCATCAGAGACCTCTAGGGTCAGGGGTAAGGCATGAGGGTGTGCGTTCATTGAAAACACGTCAGGGTGGCCTAACTTTTGTGACCGACAATGATGCTTTCATATGAATTGACCAGTGATGGTGCTTTTGCTTGTTGCCTGTATATGTGTGAGGTGTATACACATGTGCATGTGTATTTGCATGTGAGTGGACAAACAGGTATGTGTGTGTGTGTTTATGTGTGCATGTGCATGTGCGTGTGTGTAGATGTGTGCATGTGTGTGTTTGTTTGTGTGTGAATGTCTTTATGAACCTGCCTGGAGAGGCCTGAGATTGACATTGGGTATTTCCCTTGATCACTCTTTACCTGATGCAGGGTCTCACATTTGAACTCAGAGCTTGAAAAGTCTGCTTGCCCAGATCGCAAGCCCCTTTCCAGGATTCTCTTGTCTCCATCCTCTAAGCACCAGAATTAGTGGTGGGGCCACCACACCTACTCGGCTGCTAGAGAGTTGAATTCTGGTCCTTATGCTTGCATGATGAGCTCATTACCGCCTGAGTCATCTCCCCAGGCCCCCATAGTAGTTACTCTAAAGACAGTGTACTCTCAAATTTTGAACAGCCATTACTCCTTCATGTAAAGCCCAGTAGCTTCAGAGACCTTCAGTAGGGCAGTGGAGACGCCGTCTTCCTGGACCATGACTCGCAGATTTTATATTGCTATTCCATATCTCACCCCCTGCCTGGCACCCCATAAAATGTAGGCAGTGGAGCTGTGCACTGGGGTATCACCCACTGTGTGCCACCCCCCATTCGGCAAAGCAACGTTGAGGAGGCAGAGCACTTGCGTATGACAACGGGGCCAGGCCTGCTTTACAAAGCACATTACAAGCATGCTCTGGAATTATGCTTCACTGTGACGAGAGGTTTTGGTGACATTATTTTTTTTAAACCACTCCCTCCCCCCAAACCCAATGGTGTTAGATGATTGAGCCACAGTTACACAGGCAGCAAATGGTGAGTTCCCCTGAGAACTTGAATCCACGTGTGCTTGACAGTAAACCCGGTACTAAGCGATCCTTGTTGATAATACTAACACTACACTGGTTCTAGGTTGTCTAGAATATTTATCTGTAGTTTAGAGGTGAGGAAATGGAAGCTTAGAAGAATAAACACACACACACACACACACACACACACACACACACACACACACACACACACACACACACTGAGGATCTGAAAAAGAAAGTTCCCAAGTGTCTTAGTCAGGATTTTTATTCCTGCACAAACATCATGACCAAGAAGCAAGTTGGGGAGGAGAGGGTTTATTCAGCTTACACTTCCACATTGCTGTTGATCACTTAAGGAAGTCAGGACTGGAACTCAAGCAGGTCAGGAAGCAGGAGCTGATGCAGAGGCCATGGAGGGATGTTCCTTACTGGCTTGCTTCCCCTGGCTTACTCAGCTTGCTTTCATATAGAACCCAAGACTACCAGCCCAGGGATGGCACCACCCACAAGGGGCTCTCCTCCCTTGATCACTAATTGAGAAAATGCCCCCACAGTTGGATCTCATGGAGGCATTTCCTCAAGGGAGGCTCCTTTCTTGTGATAACTCCAGCTTGTGTCAAGTTGACACACAAAGCCAGCCAGGACATCAAGTACATTAAGAAAAAGAACTTGTCCCGAGATTAAGCCCTGAGCCTAAGTGAGGTATGGAGTATTGAGTTTTCTATTAAACATGGCACTGCATAAAAACCATTGGGGTCATCCCTAAGTCTGAGTACAGGACTAATTCACAGTGTAATAGGAGAGGGGCACCAGGGGCCCTAGCCATTTGTCTGAGACCTTGCCACTGCAATCTTTGTTTGTTTTTTTATTGTTGTTGGTTTTTTGTTTTATTTTACTTTGTTGTTGTTAACCAGGATCACAGTTTTCTCTAGGAAGAGGAATATGGAAAACCAGCCAGTAACCTAGACCATTCAAAAACCTTTCTAGGAGCGGCTATGGTTGTGTGAGCCGACCCCTCTCTCCCACCCTGCCCTCTAATACGCTTAAAATATATTTTGATATTTTAAATGAACACTTAGTTTCAAAAACAAACATATATAACTCTCTCTCTCTCTCTCTCTCTCTCTNTATATATATATATATATATATATATATATATATATATATATATATATAGGCTGGATAAGATTTTCAAGTCAAAGCTGGGTGAATGAGATATTAGTTCTGTCGGGGGTAAGTTTCCTTGTCCACCTGGCCCCTAACACCAGGTCTGATCCATGCCTCTTACACAAGGAGTCCCAGGGTGACACCAAGCCGCCCTCCTAGCTGAGGTCTCTGGGGTGTCCTGGCATTGTATCAGATGTCCTATGGCAACTGTGGTACTGATTTTGTCTTGTGGATTTCAGACTCCCATTTTCACTTTTCAAATCATTGCCCCCCACCCACCCCAGGGAGAAAAGATTGTAACACTCCACAGACTGTATTTAACTGTGTGTCATCACAGTGGATGACAGGTGTCACAGTGACAAGTGAGGGGCAGACAGCAGCAGCTGGGAGAGTACCTGCACATTGCTAGACCCGGGGCTGGGGCAGCCTATGAGAAGGAGATGCAATGACTGTCTAGCACCCAGGGGTTTTAGGTGAGATTCAGGCCAGTGTGATACATGTAGCTGGACCATGTTTGGTGCGTAGGAAAATTTAAAAGGATACATGTATTTGCGTGTGCATGTGTGCACACAAGTGACTGATAGTGGGAGAGTAATGGTATCTATGCAACAACTACATTTAAGAACAGACCAGGTTAGCTCATATGGCCAATAAGTCTCCGCTGCCTGACATCTCTGACAGACAGAGTTTTAAGACTCCCCCCCCCCCCCGTATGGTATCCACACCCTGAACTCGGGCTGTTCCTTATTTGAATATCAGGTGTTGCTCATTCTTTTTAAAAAATTCTTCTCATGATTAGATTCCTCTGAAGGTTGTCTTGTGCTATATGGGAGATATGCAAAAATAAAGATATGCCGATAGGTGCCTGCGACTTCAGGATGATGGAGCTTGCTCTCCAGCGAGGACTTAGAAAGTCTGGAAGATCCTTGAAGGTTCTTCCTGGTTTTCCCTCTTGTGTGGACACAGTGGAGATCTGAAGGGTTGCTAGCATGGCAATGGAATATGGTCCAGGTCAATTTACTCCATTCGAGGAAATTGCTGATATTTATTAATCAACGCTGTGCATCAGGCACTCACAATTATGCAAGAACACCAGAGAACAGCCTATCGTGTGCTACACTGCTTCTACGCATCTGGAAAAAAGCTAACATTGCCTCAGTACTCAAAACCAATCAGAGACAGAGCCACCATTTCAAGATTCCCCTGCTAGAAATAAGAAATCAGGACGAGAAACGATTGAAATAATAAAGGTGCATTGTGAAACCGAGCTATCTCATTAATTGGGTTAATCTAATTATACAGTCTGCAATTAAGCCTTAACATATCTGTGCTTGTGAGTCTTGTTGTAAACACCAGCCACCTGATCAGCAACTCTGCCGGGGGAGGAAAGGGAAAGGCTTGGGGGATATGGTGCTGAAGGTGTATTTTGGGGAGCAGGGAACCTCTCAATATGTTATGAAAAGACACACTACGTTTAGCTTCTGTGTGTAGCACGCCTTCATCCTCATTGGGTGTGAAGGTGATGTATAAAGAAGGACATTGGGAAGACAGTAGTCTACATTCCTAAATCACCACTCTGCTGTATAGACTACTCAGCAACTGGTTCATCTATTTCCTTATTGGTGAATAATTTCCCTCTGGGATCATATACATAAGAGTATAACATTGTTACAGATCTGTTCTTTTAGCAGGGCCATTTTTTTTTCTATCACTATGTAAGACGCTTTATTATTTTAACAAGAATTTTCTAAGGTGTCTGCTGGTGTGCTGCTGAACTCCACCATTCCCCCAGCATCTGTCAGGTTTCATCACTCCTAGAGGTACCGTCTACAGATCACCTTCCCTGAAGTACCATCTCTCCAGCATAGGTGTGAGATCACAAAGCAAAGCTGGTCGCACCAACAACTGCCATGATAATTTATTGTAAAATATGGTTTGCTTGTTGTTGTTTGTAGAGAGATAAGATATGAGAAGTGTTTCTGTTTAGATTCATTTTCTATTATTTCAACATAAATACGGAAGAGCTCCACAGCGGGAGGGGGTGGGTGAGAACACCAACCTTCCCTTAAATGGGTTCTAGTGACAGGGGAATTTATTTTTTCAAGCTTATGGGCAGCAGTAACAACGTACTGTTACCATATTGTTAGCCAGGTACCACACCACACAGCACAATTAATACAAAACCTAGGTGCTTTGTGTGCTGCATGGAAGTTTCAGGTTGCCTGATTTATAGGGTGCGAATGGGAAATAATTGCGTTGCAAGCTGGTCTACAACAAAGCTTTAATTCACTGTCTGACACTGTAAACGGCTAATCCATGGACCCAGAAACAGCCATGATAGATTACAATTGTTTCCCCGCACAGAAGGCACGCCCCTTTCACGAATAGTCGGCGAATTGTAGTCCATATGACCCCAGCTAGAAGCGGTGGGAAGGGCTTAACCAAGTTGCTTCTCTAAGAAATGGAAAACTCATGAGTTAGTTTATTAAAACCCAGAACTAGATGGCGGTGAATCACACATGTAGTTATCACCTTTAGATCACTGAAGAGAGTGCAAATTGAGCCCTATAAAGCTCCAATGGCCTTACTGCACTAAGAAGACAAATCTCTTTGATAAGCAAGGCTTTACTATTATATTTTCTGCTATGATTATTAAACATGGGTGAAATGTAGGGCTGATAGAAATGAAGGGTTAACGTTGCTAGGAGTGAGGTGTGGAACACAGGCCTGGATTCTGTAGACTTTTCTCTGTAGCTTTGCCAGGGTAGTGTGTCCTGGTTTTGTTCTTATGCATGTGCTCTTAGGATAGTGTTTGAGTGGTCTTTAGAGCATCCACTAACGGACTGTGCCCACGGCTTCCACATTTTTATTTTTAGGATTTCTGTTATCTGTGTTTGCATATGTGTATGTCTCTATGTGGGTATGAGCACATGTGAGTGCAATGCGCAAAGAGGTCAGAAGAGGGCATCAGATCCCTTGGAGATGGACTTATAGGAACGTATGAGTTGTGCATTGCAGCTTCTAGGATCCAAATTCCAGTCCCCATGATTGATTCTTAACCAGGGAGACATCTCCCTGGCCCTGTGGTATTCCTTCCAACTTTTTCCCACTTCTGCTTTTATTTTTCTTTGTGTGTGTGTGTGTGTGTGTGTGTGTGTGTGTGTTTGTGTATGTGTGTGTGCACATGTGTGTTTGTGTATGTGTGTGTGTACATGTGCTGTTGCTAGGTTCTTTGTGATCTTACTAGTAAGTTCTACACTGTACTGTATATAGTTTTGCCTCTGGAGCAGTATTTAGATATGATCTGGGCATCTGTCACGTATTAGGTATAATATAAGCAAGATTTCTGTCCTCACAGGGTAGGGAGTAGTGTAGAGGTCTAGAGATGTTATTAGAAGGCTGTGGATGGTCAGTTACACTGCACAGAAGGGCTGCAGTTGAGGGCCACCAGACTATTCACTTTTTATGCAAGGGACAAGGGAGCACTGTGCCAATTAGGGACAGCCACAGAAGAGAACAAGGAAGAACAGGGCGTGGATGGGTCTGGGGGACACCTTTGTCAGACAGCTTTTTGTCATCCCCTGACCCAAAGCCAGAGAAATGGATGGCAATAAACAACTTAGAAAATCAAAAACATGGCAGAATAGATTTGTGTAGAACTGTTCATTTTGGATACATATTCCTTTGATTTTAGAGAAGAGAAGAAATACTGCTTTGGCCAATGATTATTTTTACTTAAAATGTTTATACTTAGCAGCAATAGTGATGGATTATGGAAAACACACTCGATAACTAAATATTTTTAAAAATACAAATACTGGTAACTACTGACATGTATATGATTAGTCCTTCCCCCCAGCAGCTCTTGACAATAAATTACTATGTATACACAGGGATAGCACTGGAAGGTTTCTATACTTTCAAAGGACTAGATAGTAATCCCAGGGAAAAGAAAGCCCCAAATAGACAATTTACTTAAATTTAAGTTCCAATTTTTTTGATATATTGAGCCTATCTGTCTCTATTATCTTCCTGAGACTCATGCTGTCTGTATAAGGTTTTGCTTTTTCACATGAGCTCCCAGGTGATCAAGGGTTGCTGTGGAGGTGTGTTAAAGCAGAGTGAAGGTTCCTCCTGTCTTCTAGACAGTGGCTCTGGCTCTTTAGCGCCTCCTACTGTGCAAAAGACTGATTTGCAGGTATAGCACAGGTCTACTACTATCACAGAATAACTCTATTTCATCTTGAACTAAGGATGCTTGTGGTTACCTGGGAAACAACACCTCTCTTGGACCAGTTTTGTTTATAAAACATTTGATCAAAGAAATTGTTTCTGAGTTGCTTGATGACGTTGCTAAGGCAACACTCTATTTCTCAGGCTTGGTTGTTTGCTATGTAAGTGATGTGGCAACAATAATTTTTAAAGGCTGGAAAATAGAATATGTTTAACGTACATGCTTAAGGTCTTTATGATAAAATTTCATTTTTATTACATTCTCAAAATGTGACTGTCAATGACAGAAATATAAATATGATTTTTAAAAAATGTTTCCTGCAATGGTGTTAAAATTTGAACATTTCAGTTCAGGGTGTATTTCAAATAACTGGTTTTAAGTTTTTTACATTCCCCTGGCCCACCACTGTAGGTCCCGAGTGCCTTCAAAAATTAAGTGTAACTCTAGCATTTGCTTAAGGCTTTCCTATATATGTTCTCCTTTTACAGAAAAAAAAGGACCTCCACATTTTTCACATTTATTTATGACTACATATGTTAGCATGTATCCATAATACAACCACTGAGGAGTTTGAGACAGGAGGATTGCAAGTCTGAGGTTAGTCTGGACTACATGGCGAGGTCCTCTCTCAAACAAAGTTTCTCATTCACTGCATCATTTCCCAAGTGTCTTTAGCCATGCGCCACAAGTCTGGGACTCAGCAATGAACTGCACAGTTCTTACTTTCAGAAAGGTCACAGTTCGGTGTGTGGGTTTGCAGTAAGGGAAGGATGACAAGAGAAATATCTATTCAAAGTGTATGGAGACTATTCTAGAAGCGCGTCTGTTCATTGGCAGAGGAGGGAAGAGAGCCGAGGATTCTGGGATGCTTAGTGAGCAGGTCATATGCAGCGTTGAGTCAGGGGAGTTCAGAGAGTGCCAACAGAGTTGAACAGGGTGGATGAAGGACAAGCGGGGAAGCAAGGCCACTTTAAAGACTAGAACATTCCAGAGCAAAAAGATTTGCATGGAGTTTACAAAGAGATGAAGCCAGCGGGGCCTGGGTCCCGGACCAGCTTTGACATCTAATAGTCACGTGACCTCTGGGACTCCCCCCTCATTTGCTCTCCCCAAAGCCTTGGGGTTTTTCACCTCTTACACAGGTGAGCCATCTTCTGGTTAACAGTCATGTAGTCAGTGAAGCAATTTCTTGGAAATGCATCCAAAGTTCCAAAATTAGAAAATGAAATATTTAAAATAAAATGCTGTTAGGTTTTAACAACAAAGGAATTTAGCCCAGTCAAGGCCCGCTAACATTTTTAAGAACGCAAAAACATAAATGTTTTAAATGCTTCAAATGCGACTTACAGACATGTCTAGAAGTGAGCTCGTGCATGTCTTTTGTTATGGCTATGATGAAAAGATTGAGGGAAAAAAAATGAAAAAGAAGAAAAATAAACCAAGGGCCCTATTTTCCATATGTTTGAATAATATCCAGCAATTTTTAGGAATGAATCTAGCAAAAGTTCGAACAATGCAGTTCCCTCCTTACTTGCCGAGAGGAAGCCTCTTGATTAATGTAATTAAAGGCTTGCTTGCAACTCAAGGTTCAATTAAGAAAATAAATTTGGCCTTATTACTTTGCTTCCAACTGGTGGTTTTCCTAGTGTGATTTTTGAGCTAAAATCTGCGTCTGCTTTGCTCATGTCACATGAATTGTTTTAGCACATCCTTTCCCCTGCTGTGCATATGATTAAGAAAGCAGAGGTTAAATAGTGCAGTAAAGAATTGGGTAAATTCATTCTATTTTTGCCACAGTGCCTTTCAGTCCCCTCCCCCCTCCCTGTAGGGCTGCAAGAGTGAAGAAACCTATTATCTTGTCCTGAAATTATTTAAGATATGTTCTTATGCTCAAAATATGTCTCTCTCACCTCTCACTTTCCACTACACTGATTTTGTGGTGTCCGAGCTGAAGGCATTAGATGTAATAGACAGGGAACCAAATACTAGTGCATGCTGGGGTTTATTAAGTGCCAGTGCATGCTGGACATCTTGATAAAAATTTCGAATGTGTTTTTGTTGCTTTATTTTTGTTTAACCTTATGATCATCCTAGATGTGTATTCGTTTACTTCTCAAATGCAGACTAAGAGTCTCGGAGAAGCTATGCTGCTGTTCCAAGGCCCCCAGATAACGGGAGACAGAAAAAAGGCTCTAATTCTGTCTTTCTCCTCAACCTGGGCTCTTATCCATTCTAAGTTTTCTATTAAGGAAGTTCAAATTTAGTTTCAGTAGAGCATCTTGTATGTAGTTGGTACCATACATGGGCTTAATTTCAACTGTGAATAAATCCTGTGCTTAGTAAGTGTGGACCAGTCTGTTCTTGCTTTCATTGTGTTTATGGTTGAAGGAAGCATCCACTCTGGTGTATTCTGGGCAGGCACTGTGGGATGTGAGGCAAGGCAGGGGTGGGGAGACACATGACAAAGCACCCTGCTTTGCTTCCCTTAGCATGTCCATCCCATTGCTCCAGGTCATAGTGTTGATATCCATCCAGTTGTCAAACTGAACCCCAGGAAGCTCCTTTGATCCCTGCTTTTTCTTCTCCTTGCACCAGCTGATCAGGGAGTCCTTCTAGAGCTGCATCGGACTATGTCTAAGAAAACAACTGCTTTTCAACCTTTCATGCCTCCACTCTGTTCTGAGATGCCCAAATCACAGCTGTCATGAAGGTAACATTTGGTCTTTGGAGTTTCCTCACTTACCCATGGACAAGAGCACCCAAGAGCAGCCTGTGCTAGGCCCTTCAACAGGATTGTCATTGAAATATACACAAGAGTAAGTGGTGTGTGTTTGTGTGTAAATGTGTGTATGTGTTTGTGTGAGTGTCCATGTGTATGTGTGTGTGCATGTGCAAATGAGCATATGTGTATATGTACATACATATATGTGAGTATATGTGTATTGTGTGTGTGTCTGTGTGTAAATGTAGTGTGTGTTTGTGTGTATTTATATCTATTTATGTGTGCCTGTGTCGCGCGCATAGGTGTGTGTGTGTGTGTGTGTGTGTGTGTGCGCGCGCGAGAGAGAGAGCGTTTGCATGTGCATGTGTGCATGTTTATTTCAGATCACGAGTGTGAAGGTTCTGGTCCATGACTGACCAGTGGCATCACTGCCACAGGCCTGTAATAAGGTGAGCTGGCTCCTCACATCTCGGGGACGGAGAGGTTTTCACCTCTTGGCCAAGGTGCAAAGACAGAAAGACAAAGGAACCAGGACCACACAGACCCAATCAAGGCATGCCGCTGCTGACGGATGATCTCCCGTTAGCTCCCCTCCTCCTGAGGAATCTTCCACAGACCCTTCTTCCTGAAGGATTCACCAAATCCCAGTAACAGCATTCCAGGGACAAAAAAAAAAAAAAACAAAAAAAAAAAAAACAAAGCAAAAAATAACCTTTGGCATTTAGACCCTTGGGAGACCCTTATTCAAGCCACAGTATGTAAAATGTACAAATCTGAGTGAGTACATAGAGTAATGAAAAAATTGATGAGTTACATTTTATTTTATTTTATTTTATTTTTTTTCAAGACTTGAACATGTATGTTTTAGGTAGACACAGCTCGGTTCACAGCACGTAGTGTCTTCACAGTTTTTTCAGTCCATTTTAAAATTATTATTTGTTTACTTATTCACTTTACATCCCACTCACTGCCTTTCTCCTCCCATAATTCTTTTCCCCAAACCCCTCCCCCTTTCCTTTGAGCGTGTGTGTGTGTGTGTGTGTGTGTGTGTGTGTGGGGGGGCTCCTGGATATGTCCTCCTCCCCCCACCCCAGGCACATCAAGTCTCTGTGAGGCTAGGCGCTTCCTCTCCCACTGAGGCCAGGGAAGGCACCCGAGCTAGAAGAACATAGCCCACATACAGGCAACAGCTTTTGGCAAAGCCCCAGCTCCAGTTGTTCTGGACCCACATGAAGACCAAGCTGCACTTCTGCTATGTATATGTGGGGAGGCCTAGGTGTATGTTCTTTGGATGGTGGTTCAGTGATGATTTACATTATTATAAAGCTAACAAATCTTAAAAATAGCAAACTGTGAATTTCACCAAACATGTCAATGACTTCATCTACATCTAATACTACATTTCTGTAGGTTTTTAGTTTCAGACCCTGATCATACTCGGCAGTATTGAAATATTTCCCATAGACAAAACATTCTATCTTTCCTCTATCTTGGCTAATAGGAACATTTTAAATCACTGAGGGCTTAGGGACATCTCAGCCTCGGAAGTTCTCATTGGTAATTACCAGTGCATTTTAGGAGGGACGCAAAATATCAGCAGGCATTAGTGAGCTGCCTTCAGATGTGGGCCACAGATTGAAGGTTCTGATCAGTTTCTTTTATGTGAGGGGCAATTTGAGATGTTCTGTGTTCTTGAGTGAATGACAGCCATTATCCAATTTTGTGCCGATGCCCCCATTGTGCGGGCACGCCATGCATGTCAAGTGATCGCCGTAAATAGTGGGATTCTTTTCACTAAGACGTAAGAAAGTTTCAATGGCTTCTTCAGGACTGCCTGTGAGTTACTCTTCTCCGCTAATGACTTTAAGTGGATGGAGAAGGCTGCCCACTTGTCCTCTTCTGAGCATCTCTTACTGCTTTTCCCATCATAAGAGTTTTGGGGGAAATCACACTTTAGTTTTTGCTGTTGGAACAACTTCTGTTGATTTATATTATTCTTGCTTCCTCTTTCATTATATGTTGATTTTCTCTCTCTCTCTCTCTCTCTCTCTCTCTCTCTCTCTCTCTCTCTCTCTCTCTCTTTAATAAACCAATTTTCGGATGACAAAAGATGCCTTGCATGGAGATCTAAGTCAGAAGACATCGTTTCTCACTTGTTGAACTAAAACATTCCAAGAGCCTGTCCAAATTACAGTCGAGACAGTATATTCAAAACGTATTGAATCAAATGTTTGCATTTCATTTGCACTTTGTTTTTTTTTTTTCATTCTGAGTCTTCAAAAAATATATTTTAGAGTTCTTAAAATGTCAGTTAGCTCATGGCAAGACTTGACTAGCTTTTCACACAGCTGATGCTTGGAAGAAATTTCCACAAGTCTTGCTTCTAGTTTCATGCTTTTTTTTTTTTTTTTTTTGCGCTGGTTTCTCCCACTCTGCTCATGCGTGGCCACAGCCTGGCCAATGATACAGTCACAGTGCGGGTGTGACCTTGGACTTGAACCTGGCACCTTAGTGTGGTGATGTCACAGTGGGCACTAGGAGGAACCTGTAGAAAGTTGGCTGTGAAGAGTTTACTGTGTAAGTGTCCTGCCACTTAGGGGAATTGATAGCCTTTTCCTGCACTTCTCCAGCCTGTTACCTCTCATCCTTGGCAGGACGCCGTGCTGATGTGCTGCCGATTCAGTTAACACTAACTTCATCATCGCAACTTATCTCAGCGTTATGAAAAACGCAGTTTTCCTAATTACGTGGATGGTACAATCACTCTGTTTCGTAATGACTCTTCCGGACTCTTCCTCCGAACTGCATTGACTTTGATTCGTCTTGATCCCTCAGAACAGTGGCTCTCAACCTTCCTGATGCTGCGACCCATTCACACAGCTCCTCACGCTGTGGTGACCCCCCCCAACCATTAAGTTATTTTGTTGCTATTTCATCACTATAGTTTTGCTAATTACGAACCAAAATGTAAACATCTGACATTTTTGATCGCCTTAGGTTACCCCCGTGAAAAGATCATTTGACCCCAAAAAGGGTCACGACCCTCAGGTTGAGAACCACTGCCCTAGTGTTTCACATCCAAGTAGTTGTTAACTTTGCCATCAAATTTTCTTTAAGGTATAATAGTTGTCCTTCCCTCCCTTTTCACTGTTATCGCCACATCCTAAGCAAGCTTGGTAATTCCTCCTTTTGTATCTTCCTAATTAGTCTCTCTGTCTCTAATAGCTTTCACTTCCAAATGCTGTGTGCACCACAGCCAAGCTACGTTCCTCAAAATACTCCTTTCATAACAGTCTCACGCTCACAATCTACAAGCTAAATTGCTGTCAGCTACATGTAGATCAGTGTGCTCTTATGATAGACAGAATTTTCAAATGAAGTCACTATTCCTAAGAACTAAGGCTACTTTTAGACTTACCAAATAGTCTTATTTAGGTGAGTTGGCGTGGAAGGCCCTTTGTAATTTGATGACAGTCTGGATTGTCGGATGTTTTCCCCACAGACAATGTACATTTTCAAGGGGGACGAATATCAGCCTTAAGCAAGATTTTGCAAAACCAAAGCACCCACTGCTTGACATGAATTAACTTCTCTCCCATGGATCTGCCATCCATCTATACATGCTATCCTTCAAAGAATTCAAAATTGATACCAATTTTCTGTAGGACTCTGTTTATCCTGGAACTTCTGTTAGAAAAGATTGCTAGAGTAACTGTAATTACTAGTAAAGTGTTACAAGTCAATATTCTGGGGCTACCTTAATGACTTAGCAGGCAGAACAGAAAGAAACACCACTTATAATTAGCAATGTCCATTTGCTTGCAAACAGCAAATGTTGCCAAATTCAAATTCAAATTCCACCTTATTAAGAACATAAGGAAGTGTGATCAGAGAACAGAGGTCCTGGGGCATGTGGTGTGTGGGGTGTGTGTGTGTGTGTGTGTGTGCTCTCGCACATACTACATATGATAGTTTGTTTTTCCATACCCTGAAAATAAACTGCTCTAAGTAATAATATCAAAACTGTGTCTTTATTGTTTTATAGATCAGGGTTTATTATCTCTGCAGTCAGACTGATTGCCTGAAATTGAAAATGATTTGGATTTAAATTAATAGTGTCATACTGTATATAATTTGTATGAAGGTTTAAACTTCTACATAATTTATTTTGCAGTGTTGTTGTTAAGATATAATATAGCATATGTTAGAATAATTCTTTTGATAGGGTAATACAAAAACCTCTCCTTTTTTGGTGGTGGTAGAGGGATGCTGGCGATCATAGCCAGGGTTTAATAAATGTCTCAGGAAAAAAAAATATTTTGAGGGAGGAGAACATATAATTGGTGTTTTGATTCTGACCCTCTAATCAAAAATTTAAAATCATAAAATATTGAAAGCTATGGAATCCCAAGAAATGGCTCAGAAGGTAAGGGCGCTTTCTGTGCAGAGATGAAGGTCTGAGTTCAGATGCTAGCAATCGCATAAAAGCCAGGAAAGGGCCTCATCTCTCTGTCACCCACACAGGGTGGCGATGGGGACAGGAATTACTGGGGTTTGCTAGAGACTGTGTGTCCCATGCCTTCCCCACAAACTGCAATAACAAACTGCTTTAAAGTCGACTATAAAGACCTTCAGGTTATGTGACCCCAGGTTCCCTTACTGTCCTCGCTATTAACAGTCTTTTTGTGGCTAAGAGAGCAAGAAATGGATGCTGAGAGAGGAAACCTAGACTCCACCATCAGATCTTGTCTGCCTTTTATGTCCCCAGCTGCAAAACAATAAACCTACATCACCAGAGGAGGGAATGTTAGGAGGACATACTTTAGCCAATTACATCCAGTCACAGCAAATTACAACTTAAATATAGTTAACTGACTGTTTTTTGGCCAGAAGCTAAGGGCGTTAAGCCCCTGCCTACAGGAAGTGCTGTGATGTGTGTCCTGTGTCAAAACTTTCTTTTTCATCCTGCTCCATGTGGTGATTCATTCCCATGACCAGGTTTTTGCAGACAGCACAGGGACCCTCTGAACTTCCTAAAACTTCAGGGAAAGCACTTCCCAGCTCAAGTCAGAGCTCTGCCCCCCCCCCCCCAGCTTCTTTTTCTCTCTTCTGCTTTCCTTACTCCCTCACTCAGGATTTGTTCTAGCTCATGTGACAGGAAACGCAGTGAGAAGAGTAATTTGGGAATAAACAAATTTTTTTTCCCCAAAGGGACTGTAGTGCTAAAACAACATTAAAATCCCCAGCTGAATCTTGTGCTATGGAAGGAAGGCTTTTGCTTTTTGGAGAGGCCTCCTCTGGGACAGTGGGATGCTCTGTAAGGGGGCTGTGGAGACAAGGGGAGAGGAGGGCTATCCAATCAGAGCTTGCGGCTCCCTGAGACTGGCTTGCCTGAAGTCTCTTGGTGAGAAACGTGGACTCTGTATTTAAGGATCGCAGTTACCCAGTCTTGATGAATTCATTTGTCCAAACTAATGAACAGAGGTTGTATTATTATCCCGGGGTCTAGAAAGGCCACCATCATTCTGATGCTGCTTGGCTTTCTGGAGAGGGCACGCCCTGAAATGTGGGATGCCATGAGGTTCATTCTGAATCTATTTGAGGGACATCATCTAACTGTGACCCGATTTTATCTTATTTATTTTAAGTCTGGCCTGTTAAGTACTTTGGATATCACCCTTGTTTCTTGATGGCAAATCTCATTTTTCTAGAATTTATTTATTAAAAGAATCATTTATTTTATGTATATGAGTACAGTGTAGCTGTCTTCCAGCACATCAGAAGAGGATACTGGATTCCATTACAGATGGTTGCTATGAACTCAGGGCCTCTGGAAGAATAGTCAATGCTTTTAACTGCTGAGCCAGCTCTCCAGCTCCTAGAATTTTTATTTTAAAACCCAGAAGGCAAAAGATGCCTGGCACTGAAATTATTTAGCTTAACGTTTATTTATTTTAAGTTTCATTATATATATTCAATATATACAGCACTGGGTTATACAACGATATCTTCATACAGTGTGTATTATACATTGAGCAGACCCTCCCTGCCCCTCCCCCACGCGCCAACCTTCTTTTTCTGATATATATTTTTTTTTTTTCCATTTGGTGACTCTTTGGTTAGGTTGAATTTCTCAATTACGCTTGTAATCTAATCTGGTCCTACTAATTAAGGTATTTTCTACTGAAGGAAGCTGACACTGTCCCCCACTCTGTCTCACATTTTCTCATGCTATTTTTGTTTTGAAGATTTTGTTCTACACTTGTAGCGTAGATATGCTCACTCATAATCTCTTGATCATGGCTACGGCTTCAGACAGAGCTGAGCTCACTTCTCAAGTTATGAGCTCGGCAGTTACCTAATAGTCTGTAATTACAGACATTTAGACTTTGAAAATCCTGTGTTTTCCCATTTCCATTTGCAGGAGACAGATTTAGAGAGATTTACATGAAGAGACCAAAAAAATCCATTGTATTTCAAAGTCAGACGCTGCGGATAGCTTTCTTGTTTTCCTCTGAGCGCCCTTCAGTCAATCCCCCACCTTAAAGAGACCCGCAGTGGTTCTCAACCTGTGGGTCGAGACCCCTTCAGGTATCAATTCAGGCTTTCACAGGGAGTTAGGCAGTCTGCACATCAGATATTTACGTCGCGACTCATAGCAGTAGCAAAATTACAGTTATGAAGTATCAATGAAAATAATTTTATGGTTGGTGGCGAGCCAACCATACTCTGGTAGTTCTTAAGCCCTATGGAGGAGAAAGTAGGGGTTGAGTTTTGAGTAGTTAGCAGGGGTCTTCAGCATGAATAACTTTGAAAAGGTTGCACAGGGAAGCAGGAAAAGAGAAACTGCAGCAGGAAATATAGGCTTAGTGCATCGACAGGGGGATTCGGCATAGACTGAGATCTATTCAGACATTTGTTTCAAGAGTGCAGAGATATTGGGGTACATGTGAATGTCCTCATGTGTGTCTGTCTCATACAACAGAGATCACATTTCTATACCCAGAATATCGAGCATAGGAGGAGGATCAGTTTTGGTGAGAAAATATAAATGACCCATCATTTTGGGACAGACATCTAATAAATGACATTGATTTATTCTGGGGGAAAAAGGTAAGTTTCCTAGTGGGGCTAAAAATTTAATGGTTTGAAAATCTAATGGTCGCCATTTGCATACATTTAATGAATATAAATAAATACATAATCTAATTAAATTAAACTTCACTGCTCTTTCTTTGTTGTGATTACAAATCTATAGTCTTTATGCTTCTAACACAAAACCGGTTTTAACTGAACAAATCTAAAAAAAAAACAAATGTCTTTACTGAAGAACTTATCTTCCTGCTTCAGGGTCTGAGTTTTCTGGTTGCCCCCTTTAGCTCTTAATTATTTAAGTTAAGATCAAGGAGAAAGCTACTTCAATGAAATAATTAAGACATAAAGATGGAAAGCTACTCTCCCTTCCGTGTATGTTGATTTGCAAATCCTCAGAACCGTAAATGCTTTTTGGATCTGAAAAGCAGCTCAACGTCCAGTGCAAATGGAAGGAGTGACTCACTCAGATAGAATTTCCATAACTCGGAATGCCTTGACTTTTGCAGATGGGGCGGGGTGGGGTGGGGGGTGGGGACTCTTTCCCAAGGGCAGGCAGATGAAGCTGTAAGCAAAACTCCACAGGAGGGCGCCATAGTGCGCCTCTGCTGCAAACTGCAGCTGCCGAGGCCCTTCCGGCCCTTATCCCTGTTTTGATGAAGTGTCTCAGATAGAGTGTGCATTCCCTGAACTGGAAAATTCTATGTTGTCAAAACTCAGGATGATAGGTTTCATGTTAGTTTGCTTTTCTCTATCGGTTTAAAACGACTGGAAGTAATTTAATCTTTCTTTGGGAGGCATGTGGTCTTTGTACATTTTATCTTAAAACACAGTCAAATGGGTGAGCTGCATGCTTTAAACGAAGCAAAGGCTAAACAGGTCGAAACTACAGCATGCTTTAAAATGGCTGGTATATGTTACAACAAGCTAATTAATCAAAACTGAAGACATCACAAAAGTGCACTTATTACTTATAATTAGGATGTGTTTATAAGATGTTTGCATAGATCACATTATTTTCAAATGATATATATTACTTATAATGCCATGTTTAGCTAACTAGGTGGTAGATAGGTAAATCAATCTTAGCAAATATAAAAACAGAATCAAAATATAAATTGTTGAATGGCTCTTTCTAAGACATAAAGATTCTGGAAACATATACTACAATTTTGTGTTAAATATTTGGCCCAAAATACAGATTAAAAAAGTGTGCCTTTTTATAACTCACATTTTGGTAGTATATTCTCAAACCATCCTCTAAGAGATAAGAAATGTTAATATTTTACTAGATTTAAATCAATATAAAAGTAATTATGATCTTGGCAGTTGCCATGCGTCTTTGTGAGCCTGGCCTTATTATTCTGAGGACAAACAGAGCCTTGTAAGCACAAGACAGCCACACTGAATGGACAGCTTCATTAAATCTGAGAAGGACCAGGCCTGGTGGATATCGATATAGATTATATGGTTCCAATAACTGTTTATATAACATACACATTTCCAGTAAGAAAACTATTCATCTCATTATGGATTTTGCTCAAAAAAATGTCATGTGGGCTACTCCTAACAATGGAGAGGAAGAGGGGGAGGGGGCTTGGGTATTTTGAGAACCTCTGTGGTAGGATGTAACTGCCTTACAGTCAAATGTTGGTAGCTTTGATAGTCTAGGAATTTGTAGTTGAAACAAAATAACGTAAGGGCAGTATAAATGGGACAGCTTTCGGGGTCTGCATTCCTTATTAGAAACTGATGTTATCAAGATTTCATACAAGTGAGCCTGCAGAAATGTCTCAGTGGGGAAAACTCATGCACAACCCTAGAACATGCGGTGGATGGAATTGACTCCTGAAAATTTTCCTCTGACCTAAACACACGCACACGCACACACACACACACACACACACACACACACACACGCACACACACACTCACTTACTCACATGCACATGAACACACACACACAAACTACACATACACACAAGGTATACACACACATACAATATACACACAGACACATAAAAATACATACATACACGCAAAGTGTACACACAAAGACACACGAACATGAACACACATACAAAAATACACTCATACACACAAGGTATACAAACACAACACACACACACAGAGACATAAAAATACACTCATACACACAAAGTGTGAATACACACATATACACACATACAAAAATACATTCACACACAAAGTATACACACACTCAATACATATACACAAACTCAAACACATACAGACATGCCCCCCCCACAAACACACACATATTTTACACACAGAGACATCATACATATAATACATAATTTTTTACAAAAATTAAAAATATCATGCTCATGAAAACACTTGCTTAGGCTGAGAGGCTGGTGGGCATTTGATGGCTCACACCTGGTTTGAAACATTAAATTTGCTGGTAATTAAAATGCTACTTCACTGCTTTCCCAGGGAACTGAGACACATGGTCTAAATTTAAATATCTTTACTTTTTAGCTCCCACTGATAGACCTTCATGTCAATAATTAATTCAGAAGGTAGATTTAAAAATACAAAATGACTTGGGTAAGTGCTTACACATCATATTATTTAAAACACTGTTCTGTAAATTTGGCCACTTTTATGTAGTCAGGTACTTTAATAATTTAACCACACTTAGCCAGTTTTCTTTGGATTTTTATTACAGGTTTATTCTAGTTTATATTTTATAATATTTTATTATTGTGCAATGCTGGGTTTGGGAACACTGACTGATGCCTCCTCCCCTTTATCCAGAATCTAGTCCATCAGAAACGTCATGAGACAAGTTCTTTCTTTAAAATCTTAAGAGAGTCATTGTTATGAAATGTCTTGACATCAGGAAGTCAAACTAACTCAACTTCTGAGTCAGCTTCCACTAGATTTCATACCATTGTGTGATACCAAATTAGTTCCCGCACACAAAAATGTCTTATGATTATTGATGACATTTTATTTTGTTTTGCCTTTTCCCTCTCTTTATCCTTTTTTCTTTTCTTTTCAAAACTTTTATCATTATAGTTATTCATGTGTGCTCATGCTTGGCGTTCCACTAAGCCTAAGGGCTACACTAATCTACGACTATAATCCAAAATACTTAGAAGGCAGTTTGACAACATGTCCATTTGACCCACACGCTGTAATAGCATCCCCTTCCTCTTTGGGCCTTCGACCTTCCAAAGCATAAGTTTAGATTATGTTTACCTGAGAAGGTATGAAATTGCTTCTTGTCAAGCAGACCTTGAGTCCAATCCTCCAGTGGTGGGTTACCTGCTAACCTTCACACCACTATTGCACAAGTGGGCACAACTTACTTGGTAGGTCAGGATTGAAGTATCAGAGTTGGCTGCCAGCAATGCCATCAATAACTTTCCTCTCCTGTATTTTCTTTTTTCTTTTAAATGGCACATGTTCATTATCCTTAGTAAAGCACTTCATAAGGACATTTAATGCAAGCACACAATGTATTTTGACCATACCCCTGGTCTTTTTCATTCCCTTAGACAGTGACACATCTTTTGTGTCATATATACATATATGATTTATGCATCAATGTAAAATCTAGGACCCATAATGGGAAAACATATTTGTCTTACTGATTCTGGCTTAACTCCCTTAATACCATGATACTAAGTCCATCTCCAGTTCACCCATCTTTCTGCAAATGTTGTAATTCCACTTTCCTTTCGGGTGAATGAAATTCCACTGTGTATACACAGCTCGCTTTTTTTAGCTCCCCTACTGCTGAGCCACTGGGTTGGTTCCATACCTTAGCAACTGTGATCAGAGGCGGACTGAACAGCCCTGTGCAGGCACTTGTGACATGTGGACACACAGTCCTCTGGGTTTCCGTTATCTTTCCTGATGCCCCCCCCCCCAACAATGTAAGGGAATTTTTTTTCTTCCCCAGAAAAAAAAAAATCAAAATAAAATCAAATTGTCGTGTGAGCAAAGTGCTACATTTCTTAAGCACCATCGCTGGGAGAATGCATTTAATTTCTAAGTTTGGTTTGTTTCAAACAATCAAAAGTTTGAAGGGAAATTATTGTTTTGCTTTTAACATGAAAGCAAACAAACAAATAAACCCAGAACGTCATAGTCCTGGATTGTGCCCTGGCTTCCTCTTCAGGGGAAGGGAATGGCACCCCCATGCCTTTGTAGCTCCACCCCCTCAATGATTGACATAAACTGCCCCATGTACCCAAGACGCTGAACTTGGGATTTAAAAATCTCATATTGTATATTGTATTTTTCTTTCTTGGTAACTTTATCTTGTCAAAATAATATCTAATGTTCTGAACAGCCAACAAGGCAGACAAGCTGCAGGCTAGTGTTAGCCTCCCCGCTGCGTCTCAGAGTTCAAGTCATGTGACCATTTCTTTTTATTAGTTGGAAAGGGTGACATCAGTTGCTTTTGGCCTGGCATTTACAAGTCAAGAGCTAGGTGTGAAATGTGCTTATTTTATTGTGGCAATGTTTTAGTTACTTTCTTGTTGTTGTGATTTAAAAAAAAAAAAAACTGATAAAAGCAACTTATGGAAGAGAGTGTTCTGCTGTGATTGGTTTATTTCACTTAGCACAGTGTTTTTAAGGTTCATCTAATGTGTAGAGTGTTTTTATTTTTAATGATTAACTAGATTGTGCACGCCTGACACATTTTCTTTATCCACCCGTCTATTGGTGGATGTATACTTGTCTTCTTAGCCAGTATGTGTTGTAGCTGGAATGAGCGGGAAAGGGCTAATAGGATGCCCTTGAGATTCGGATTCTGTTATTTTGGAATGCCAGAAGTAGGATTCTGGGTCATCTGGTAGTTCTACTTTTCACACTGTCAGGAACCTCAGTATTGCTTCCTGCAGCAGCTGGGACCATTTTCCACTTTTGCCAACAACATGCAAGCATGTGTGAAGTGATGTCTCATTGTCATTTTGATTTGTGTTTTGGTCACAAATTGTGATAGTCGGCATTTTCTCATGTATCCTCTGCCCACTTGAGCTTTCTTTAGAAAAGTGTCTGGAACCATATTTTGAAAAAGACAGCAACAGTTATAGTAATTAATTCAGTAGGCTGTGCAGTGCTGTGCTGTGCTGTGCAGTGCTGTGCTGTGTTGTGCTGTGAAGTGCAGAGCTGTGCTGTGCTGTGCTGTGCAGTGCAGTGCAGTGCAGTGCTGTGCTGTGCTGCCTCACAGCTGTCAGGACTTCCAGGTGAAGCTTGACAAATAAGAATGCTGTTACACAGAAGTGTTATTCTTCTGTACTTTCTCAGAAGACAAACATGGAGAGATGTCCTTGGTTATTTTTTCTATCTATCTATCTATCTATCTATCTATCTATCTATCTATCTATCTATCTATCTATCTATCTGCCTATCTATCTATCTATCTATCTATCTATCTATCTANCTATCTATCTATCTATCTATCTATCTATCTATCTATCTGCCTATCTATCTATCTATCTATCTATCTATCTATCTATCTATCTATCTATCTATCTAGATACTTACACATCTATCATAGTCTATTTATCATTTGTCCTCTCCATACCATCTATCATTGATCTATGCACACATCTGTTGTCTACCTATCTATTTGTCAACTATCTAGCAACTGTTGTGTATCTACCGTTGATCTAATGTCTACCAATGTATGTATCATCAATCTCATAGAGTAGTTGCTATGGACTGTCATCTTAACACTTTCTAGTTTATACCAATGCCACCAACACTCCAGGTTTTATTCTAATCTCTTTGCCAACACTTAGGACTCCTTTCTCTCTATAGACAAAGTCCCCCACTATTCTTTATGTGTTTATCCATTTCCTCACTTTTGCCTATATGGAACTGCAATTGAAAGCTGTGGCCAGTCAAAAACCTGCCTTAAGATACATGCACCCATTCGTTTTCTCTGTTCACCTGGTCCAGTCTCCAGGAAGGAGAAAGAAAAGAAGAAAAGAGGGAGGAAAATGGACTCAGTATCCCTGACTCTGGCCTCGGGAGCCCCAGGACTGCTGCTGGATGCTCTAATGTCTGAGGTCTGGCTGGGGCCAAGAAAGCAGCATGGATGAAGGCCCCTGACAGCTGTGCAGATGAAACATAGCTAAGTCTCCTGAAAATCCACTTTCTGAATAAGTTGTCATCAGGTAATTGTGTAAACACAAGAACCTGGCGTTGTCCAAATTTCTCCCCTCATAATCCTGGCTCAAAACCTGTTGTGGTTTTTCCTTTAAAGATGTGATAGGAATATGGAGCTATTATTAATTTCCTTTCATGAGTTGACAAGGGGTTTGCAAATGGTCTTACTTATGATGCTAGACACTGTTGCTATAGCCCTCCCTGGAGAGCTGCCATTGCCTGGTGACACAGGACACTGCTTTGTAATTCTGAAAGGCCGACTCTGGTACTGTCCATATGTCCAGGAAAGAAAATTCCGTGGTCAAACATCTGAAAATTGACATGCCAGGTATTGAGGACATGTACATAAACACAGGTCAGAACTAACATTGTATATTTAAAGCAAAAACCAACAAACAAGAAAAAGCAGAAATGACAGTAACACACCAAAAGGTTTTCAGTGTGGACAGGGATGATGGACTCCACGGAGGAAAACCTTTAAAGCATCAGAAAGGCAACTCATGTTTTTTAAAGACAGACAAATGGTCTTGGAACAAAGGGAGTTTCAAAACTGTTTAGTCCTAGTACCACATAACCTAAAAGACACTGATGTTGGGGGACACATTGATTTTGGGGCTCTAGCAATAAAATCTAGATGTGAGTCTGTAACAGATACCAATGAAATGATGTGTGCAGGCATTGACAAAACACTTTTCCTGCCTGCTCTTAATGTTTTCCACAATTACACCGTGACTTAAATAGTTCATATGGACAGATGAATGTGGAGCAGGGAGAAGTGTTCCTGTATCAGCGTTCGGAGTTCAACCATCTTTATTTCCACCACAGGGATATTTCACATTATCACTGGTTAGGCACTCAAAATTATTTTAGGTTATTATTATTATTACTTTTAAATTGAGTCATTCTGATCATCTGAAAAATCAAAATGTTCTTGCTTAACAAAGAGGCACATTGCAGGACATGGAGAAAATAACAGCATAACCAGGAAAATATTCCCATTTTGCTTGGCTTTTAGATGCATGGAAGAAAATCATTTTGAAAACAACCTGTGCTGTTTGAAGAGAGTTACGGATGAAATATACATTTATTATTATTATTGTCATTATTATTATGACTGGAGGGATGCTGTGTACAAGGGTTTGGCTGTACATTCTTTTCTAAGCTCTAGAACTTTCTGAGCTATGTGGTAATTAACCTGAAGCAGTTTAAATAGCTTTCTTCAGTATTCTGAGAACATAGTGGAGAAATCTCACCATTGTTAAAATTATCCTCGAGATTTATGTAGCAGAAAATTTATGGATCGTCTTCATCGCAACTAAAGCGCCTTGGAAATGTAAGTGTTTATAAATTCCAGTTGCACTCACATAGATATTAAAATGATGGTTTTTTTTATCGGTTTCGTGAAGGCAATTGGCTTGATTCAATAAATGTTTAATGAGTGTTTTCCTATGTTTAGATCTGTAGAAGTGTCAAATAAATAATAAATAGCCCTACCTTTAGGAAGCTTATCATCTAATTGAAGGCAATGAGTCAAAGATCATTGTTATTTATGTGAGTGCCACCGCTGCGCATAGAGCTTTTCCCTAGGAGTGTTGGTTCAAACCCGCTCTCAGGCTACAGAGTGGACACGGAGAATTCGCATGCTTCCAAGCTGTTTCTATGGTGTTGATTCTGCACACATGCTTTTCATTCTTAATTGTAAACATTGTTTTCAGATGATATTTTATGTACTCTGTATAATGTCAGAATTCATCGAGGATTGTCTTATGAGTTAAATATATGGCATTTAAGGAACTCCTATAACTACCGAAAATGATGTCTTTTCTGTCAGCCGGGAGATAAACACAAAGGTTGTTTTTGTGCATGTGTGTGCGTCCTGTGTTAAAGGCCATCAGAGACCACCAAGCGCAGCAAGTGGACGAAATGGCCTGATCAGTTGACACCAATGAGCTGTCTCCATCGGCTTTCTTGGGGCTGTGTCACAGGGACATGAGTGACCATTTGGACTCTATCTGGTCACTCTGATGGCTAACTCTTACTCCAGGGATATGCTGTGGTCAGGTTTGAATTTGTAGTTTGTTGTCTATGTTGTGTGTAAGCATCTTCTTCTGCCCCGTCCAACTTCTCCCCTGCCCTGCCCCTCCCTCCTCACCCCCCCCCCCGTTCCCTTCGCAGTGATTGACTCTGAATTCCATTGTGACATCTGATTATGGGAAAACAAGTTTGCAACCTGCAGTACATCTAATTTTAAAAAACAAAACAAAACAAAACCACTATTTTTGTTTTTTGTTTTTGTTTTTGTTTTTGTTTTTGTTTTTTGTTTTTTTGTTTTCGAGACAGGGTTTCTCTGTATAGCCCAGGCTGGCCTTGAACTCAGAAATCCGCCTGTCTCTGCCTCCCAAGTGCTGGGATTAAAGGCATGTGCCACCATCGCCTGGCAACACTACCTATTTTTAATGAAGCGACTCCCAACTGGTGTTCTCTGGCCACCACCTACATTTTACCTGAAGAAACTCAGAGTTGTGTCTGCCAGGACGTGGAATACACTCCCACAGAGAGAAGCAGCCTCCATCTTTTGGAGTTTTGAAAGACTTTGAGAAGAAGGCATAAGGAAGGTCCTCTCGCATACGTTACTGTGTTCTTGGTCCGATGCTGCACTCAGTGGCAAGGCCACATCAGGAAAAACAGGTGCTATTTAAAGAAGGTTCTTCAAGCTATCTGCCACTCTGGTCTTTAGGGGTGAAGAGCAGAGACCTTCCCACAGTTCATGCAAGCCAAGTGCTCCCTGGATTTTCTGCAGTGTCCCTATCGATCTCATGGTGTATTCAGATGTGCAGAGTTTAATCGTGGTTCTCTGCTCTCTCACTCAACACCATTTACATAGCATTACCTCCCTCAGTTTAAGTTGAAAATCACTTTCGTAAACACGCCCTTATGTCATTAATAACCCAAGATGGACCACCGTGACTGATCTAGGTCAGTTTTCTGAGACACAGGAAAGCAGTGAGGAAATCTCGTGTTTGGGTTATGACACAGGAAATCACAGTCATGGACATGTTTCCTTCAACTGTGTCTGGAATTACAACCCTCCATCAGTGAGTGTTCCAAAGCGGGGCTTCTTTAACTTAGTGGTTTTCTCTAAAACTGTTTTTGAAGCATTTTAATGGAATACAAATTCACTCTTGAGCCTTTCATCTGCTTGTTTGGCTGAGTTATTATTATTATTATTATTATTATTATTATTATTATTATTATTAATTAGCAATCGATTTCTAAGGACCTAGGAGGCATGGGCAGAAATGAACATGTGCTTGTGAGAAATAGTCCCAGACATTTAGTCCAACTTAGTTGTGTGTGGCAAAGTTTCCAGTTGTTACATGTGGAGAAAGACTCTATACCTTTATAGTAGGCTTTGTGGCTTTTCACAATTAATCGGTAAATATTTACTCTTGAACTTAGTTGCCTGACATTTTTCTAGTGACTTTCCTTCTTGGAGGACTGAAGTAACAGTCTGATGGGTTGTCTTGACCCTGTTGTCATAATCTGCCTTCTGTCACCGATTTATGAAAGTCTGAAAGTAACACACACACACACACACACACACACACACACACACACACACGCACATATACCCACACCTCTGTTTATTTTTTTAAACAGATTTAGGTTTAGTTATGCTTAGGGTATGTGTGTATATGGGGCTATGTGCACTTGAGTTCAGTTGCCTGCCAGAGGCACCAGATTCCCTAGAGCCTCAGTTGCAGGTGGTTGTGAGCCTTCACATCTGGGTATTGAGGACCTGGTCCCCTCCAAGAGCAGTAAAGGCTCTTAAGCTCCAAGCCATCTCCCTAGACCCTGACTTTTGATTTTGTTTAAGGAATTATTTCTTCATGGAAAAGTGTTTAATTTTTACAAATAACTCATAACTTATTTTTAAATGTAGTTGAGCAAACATTTTCTCAGTGAACTGTCCGTTTTTAAAATTCCTCTACTGGAGTGGGTAGCTTTACTGGTTGCCATAACTGCATATTTGTTATAACCTGCCTTTTGACCCTGACTTTGGAAATTAAAACACGCGCACACATCGTCATGTTGTGGATGCAGACACACGCCCGGATTCTAACCTTTGCTTCGTGTCAAAAAATAATAAATACTCCCTTCGTGGGAAATCATGCTGATTTCATGGAAAACAAGCAGGGAGGTTTCGTTTCAGGCACACTCCAGGAAAAAAATCGTTTCAACGTTAAAACTCAGTTCAAAAGAGGCCATGAATACTTCATTCCTCCTTAGAATAAGGAACATAACTCTCATGAAAGGTTATAGGTACAGAGACAAAATTGAGAGCTAAGATGAAAGGATGGACTATC
>NC_034598.1:33612801-33631463 GCF_900095145.1 Mus pahari
AAAAAAAAAAAAAAAAGAGGCCATGAGTTTGAAGAAGAGTTGGGGATGGGGGTGGGGCGTTGTATGTGGGAAGCCTCCGAGGGAGGAAAAGAAAGGGTGACATGTACTTGAAAGACAATCTCAAAAATAAAAATTAACAATAAATGAGATCGCTCAAAATATCAAAAACAAACAAACCTCAGTAAATTTCTCTTTACTGTCATCTATATTCCCATAGCCAAAGACTTCAGCCTGTATAATAACGGTAAGCTCGAGCCGTGCTGACGAGTGTAAACTCATTTATGCCCTGCAAGCGTGAGCTAGCAACTTGTATCCTTAGACTGGAGTCTCCGGTTTCTCCAAAACCAGGCATGATGAGCATCCTCAGTCCCTTCCCTGTTGCCTGGTTGAAAGATCATGGCCCACTTCCTGCTTCCAAGTCATGGCTTATGAGGTGACTCATCTCCACCTTCTCCAAGCGGAATCTGGAAAGGTCTGGGGTCACCTGTCTAAATTCTGTCACTTCTGCTCTCAGCTCCCCTGACATGATTTTACTTTGCGGTTGCACGGGGATGCCTCCCTTTCCTAACACATCATGGAGTTCGCTCGTGCCAAGTTCCGCATCCTGCCACTCCCCACTCCCGGCTTTACGGTTTCAGCATCATCAGGTATTGTACAGAACACCCAACAGATTTGTTTGCTCAATGAAAGCGCTGTAAATTCGATCCCTTTTCCCTAATAATAATAGTGTGAAATTGGCTTCATGGAGAACACATTTTTTCCCAAGCAAAGTTCCTATTAGGCTTTCTTCCCCTGAATGGGGGTTTTCAAGATTTTTAACATCATGAAAATGAAAGTTAAATGAATCCTGCAAAGTTCTAACAGGCTACAAGCTAATGTATGGGTTTTTTTTTTTCTTTTCTTTTCTTCTTCTTCCCCAAACCAGAATCTGTGAATAAATGGTTCTGTGGGGTGGGTAACTCAGAAGGCAGTGCTCCCTGCCTTCTGAAGCCCTACCTGTGTGGGTTCCTCAAGTCTGCACTCCCCCCCCCCCCCCCACCTAGCCAGTGTGCATCAGAATGTCCTGTCTTGGAGCAGTTCAGTGCCTACAGGACCAGTTTTTTTTCTTCCTGGTTCTTTTGTTATCTTTGGTTATTTTCCTTCCAAACCTTGCAGGCAGGTAAGTGCTCTGACAGAGCCCAGCCATTCTTAAGAGCTCAGTAAGTGCCGGAGACTGGGCTATTTTCCTTATTAAGTATGGCTTCTTTTCCTCCAATTTGTGCCTGGAAAATACTTAGCTTTATTTTGTGTATCCATGGCTAAGAAATATGATTGAGTATAAAGGAGAGACCAGTGAGCCAAATAACCTTGAGAGGAAACATATTTCGACCTATTAGAGAGTTTGGGTTTTAGTAAGCAACTCCTATGCAGATCCTAAGCTAACTCCACTGAGTGGAGCGTCTCAGTTCACTTACCCGAAGCTAAGATTATTCAAAATAGAGAGGAGTTCAAAAGTTCTAAGAGCCCCAGAGAAGGTAGAGGCGAATGGAGAGCTCCTGAATGATGGTGTGGATGGGAAGGGTGTAAGGATGGGGGAGGGGGGTCTTTTCCACGGAGGAGATTAATAACAGGGGAAGGCAGAGGATCTGAAGTGAACTTTGGTGGTACGGCTCACACTGGACAAGCATACACTGAGGTTGGTGGAAGAACTGGGGCTAGCTGCAGAATTTCTGAAACCTCCCCATTGAGAAGTGGGCTTTGCTTCTGTTCCCATGCCATTCTAGCTAGCTACGGGGCCTCTCTCTCTCTCTCTCACCACAGCGATGTAGCCAGTGCAGACTGGGTCTGACCTCCAAACTTCTGCTTCCTCCCAGGAACCTTCATTCTGGGGAGCCTAATCTTATTGCCTGGTGAGTCTCAGCTATGGGCACAGAGAGAATCGAGACCACGGTGAGAGTGAATAGCCAGCTCCGTTCATTTTGTGTTTTCTTCATTTCTAATAAATCCCACTAAAATCTTTCATTTGGATATCTTCATTTATGAAGTTATTGCTGATTTCGAGGTGGAGGTTCACTGGTCAGTCCTTATTGATTTACGTAACTGAGTCTTTTGTCACACACATTGTATCTTTTGAGTTACTTCACCATTGTCCTCCTAGTGAACCATTTCGTCGACAAGAATTCCTTCATATCAAGTACAGTTTAACAACTTAAAGCAATAACATTTGTTTTTAATTATGGGCATGCGTGTGTCTGTGTGCTTGTGTGGGCACGTGAGTTCAGGTGCCTAAGGAGGCCAGAAGAAGATGTTGGGTCCCCTAGAGCTAGAAGTTAGGTCTTCTTCAAGAGCTCTTAGCCACCGAGCCTTTTTCCAGTCTGAGTACACCAGCTTTTCTTCCACAGTCAGTGCTGTGGTATGAGTGTGTGCACATGTGCAAGTGTGTGTCTATGTGTGTGTGTGCCTATGTGTGTGTGTGTCTGTGACTCTTGAGGGCTATAATGCCATCTTCTAGAAACTTGAGTAGTTTAGCTTCATGCTGAGACTTATTATAAACGTGAAAAGGATATTTCCTTATATTGTAGTTAAAGGTTCAAATTCATTAATTCATTATTTTCCTTGAGAAATATTTCTTAGACCCTTAATAATTTACTGAAAATATCACTTCTCTCTCTCTGCAATCTAATGGCATATAGCAAATAACTATGTAAGTATGGGTTAATTTTTCTCTCTTATTTCCTTTTGCTTATCCACCTACATTTATGTCATTATGAATTCATCAGTGTTCTGAAATTGCTATCAATTTATAACTCTCGGATTGGTAAAATCAAGCCTCTAATTTAAATCTTCAGCATTTTAAAAAAATCTATTCTTTGCCTTTCTTTAAATTATTTTTACTCACTTACTTTTAAAGATTTGTTCTTATTTTTAATTGTGTACTTGCTTGGGGGGGAATGTATACATGTGCCCATACAGGTCAGAAGAGGGTGTTGGGACCCCTGGAATGGGAGTTATGGGACAAATGTGGGTGCTGGGAACTGAACTAGAGTCCTCTGCTGGAGCAGAACTGACTCTCAATCACTGAAGACTTCTAAAGACCTCCCCCCATCTTGTCATACACTTAAACACCCAACTGCCAGGGTAATGAGCCAGTGTGGCTCGCAACGCTTTGTCGTCTGTGCATGTACATGCCAGACATTGGCAATTAGACATTTTATGCTTTCTTATGTTATTTTAAACCCACCTTATCATTTTATTTTCTAGTTGCTTCTCCCTGGCGTACACTCTTCTGTGTATCCACCACGCGCTCAACTGGCTGACAGATGCTTTCGTGGCTCTCATAATTTTTCTTCACGTTCCTCTCTGCCCTCCCTATACAGTAGTGTCACATGTGACAAGCACAGTTTTGGTTCCCAGTCTTCCATTTTATATCCCAGGCTTCTTCCTTCTGTCCCACTAGCCTGGGCAGAGCTTCCAGTGTACAGGAAACAGAATGGGCCTCAGCAGGCAGCTTCTCTCTAACCCTAAGGAGACTTGGGCTTCAGCACTGGACCATTGATGATAATGCTTGATGAGGACCTTGTAGCAACCTTTAAAGGCTACCCCTCCAGCAAGGCATTTCTCTCTCTCACTTTATAATGACTGGGTGTTGGGTATGTGGGACAACTGTTCTGCAGCTCCTGAGAAAAATGACACAACCCCTCATTATTAGTGTGTGCAGCTGTTTTGACTGATCCTTCTTGCGTTCTGGAAAGATGCCATGGTCACGGTACATTCTTGGGTTTGATCTCTTAATATTTTGTTTCTGGTGTGTGTGTGTGTGTGTGTGTGTGTGTGTGTTTTCTCCTGTGCATTCTCATACAGGAGGGAGCTTAGCGAGTACTTTCTTTCTTTTACTGTCCTGGTCAGGTTTGTCCAGTAGAGTCATTCTGATCTCTTTCTACATACCCCTGCAGGAACTTCCAATATTAAATTTATTTCTTTCCTAATTATTAAGTAATATGGATTNGNANGNTTTNTTTTTTTTTTTCATTTATTTTTTTATTATTATTATTTACTTTATTTACATTTCAAATGCTATCCCGAAAGTTCCCTATTCCCCCCCCCCCCGCCCCTGCTCCCCTGCCCACCCACTCCCACTACTTGGCCTAGGCCTTCCCTTGTGCTGGGGCATATAAAGTTTGCAAGACCAAGGGGCCTCTCTTCCCAGTGATGGCCGATTAGGCCATCTTCTGCTACATATGCAGCTAGAGACACAAGCTCAGGGGGTACTGGATAGTTCATATTGTTGTTCCACCTACAGGGTTGCAGCCCCTTTCAGGTCCTTGGGTACTTTCTCTAGCTCCTCCATTGGGGACCCTGTGTTCCATCCAATAGCTGACTGTGAGCATCCACTTCTGTGTTCCAGGCACTGGCATAGCCTCACAAGAGGCCGCAATATCAGGGTCCCTTCAGCAGAATCTTGCTGGCATGNGCATTAGTATNTGGGTTTGGTGGCTGATGATGGGATGGATTCCCGGATGGGGTAGTCTCTGGATAGTCCATCCTTTCATCTTAGCTCTAAATTTTGTCTCTGTACCTATATCCTTTCATGAGTATTTTGTTCCTTATTCTAAGGGAGGTTTCTTTGTGAGTGAAATTTTAGTTTATTTTCTTTGGTATACAGCTATTAAAACTTTCTAAATTTCACACTTTTCATAGTGTGAAAATCAGTGGTAATGTTTATATTTGCATTCCTGCTGTCCGAAGACACCAGGCTTTGTTGCTGATGTTATAGTCTTTGCTGTCTTTATATTTTAAAAACCTTATTAGGAGCTTTACAGTTTCATTAACTTTTCTACAGAACCATCCCATCACTTACTACCATTATTATTGTATGGTTTTTATATAATTAATTTTTGCTCTTACGTCTTTCACTTCCTTTCATCACCTCCTTCTTTAAGTTCAATCTGATATTATTCGGCTTTTTAAAACTATATTTATTTTTATGTGTATGAACATTTTGTATATAAGCCTGGTTTACATAGTGCATATGCATGTGCACCGAAGCCACAGGGCGGTGTTGGACCCTGTGGAACTGAAGGAACAGGGGGTTTTGTGCGGCTATGTAGGGACCAACCTTGGTCCTCTGCAAGAGCTGCCAGAGTTGGTAATGATGGAGCCATGGCTCCAGCTCCTCACAGTTCCCAGTTTTAATTCTTCAGCTTTGGGTCAGGAATCTTGCTTTTGTTGTTTTGTTTGCCAGTGTCTATGAACCAGTGACACATCAAGTCAGAAGGGAGGTAGAACTCTCTGCATCTGCAGAGGTTTAGCTCTTGCCACGTCTCTTATTTCTGATATTGGTGGCTTCTTTCTTCCACTGTCACGTGCTTCCTGCTCACACATTAATATCAGTACTGCTTTTAAGGAGTTTGTAAAAAGCCCCTTATTATTTGAAAATTGATCTCTGTTCTTTATTCTTTATTATTTCTTCTGTTTGGCACTATTTAAGATTCTCTTATTTGCTAGAATTTCAAGTTGAAAGGTGAGGCCATAGAGTTAAGAGTTTTAAAATTATATAATAGTTTTCCTTATTCTTTGAGAATTTCATACATGTATACAATGTATTCTGACCACATTCACTTTTCAATTCCTCTCAGATCCCTGGATCCTGGATTTTCCTCCCAGCTTTCTCCCTCCCTCCCTCCCTCCCTCCTCTCTCCCTCCTTCCTTCTCTTCCTTTCTTTTGGTTTCTTCTTTCCATAACACACTGAGTCTATTAAGTATGGTCTAGAAGCACATGGGGGTGGGGCATCCAGTGGGGTGTGGTCAACTTACTAGTGGCCATGCCTTTAACAAAAACTGACCTGATTCCTCCTGTTTCCTTACAACCTAAGTTTTGTTTTGCTCTTATTATCTTATCTTCCAAGCTTCCTATTTTTATTTCTTGCATCATTATGTTGTTGGGAGCTGTTGTTTTTTAACTTGATGTGGTTGTGATTACAAACCACTCTTTGTATATGTTAAGAATTTGGGATTAATTCAGGGCCTGTGTCAGAATCCAGGATGTGGGCTGCTTTCTCGGTATCCTTTGTTTGCTTAGTTGAATGTGTAGACTGTGTTGTTGTTCTATGAATGTTGATTATGTTGGAGTGTTTGCTAGAGTTAGTCAAATTGTTTACATCTTGGCTAATTTTATCTCCCTAGTCTATCAATTATTGAGAGGAGGTACTGAAATCCGATTCAATTGTGGATTTATTCACTTCTCATAGTTCTGCTGAGCTTTTTCTTTATGCATTTTGACTGTCTGTTACAATGTACATGAGTGTACAGGATTGCTAGATATTCTTGTTGAATTGACCTCTTTGTCACTATGGAGTAACTTTCTCACTGGCAGTTATCTAGGTGTGACAGTAACTGAAGTTTACAAAATCATTGGTGCTTTTCTTTTTATTAGTGTTAACTGGGTGTTAAAGTTAGCATTAATTATCAATTTGCCAGAATCTAGAATACCTGGAGCCTGGCCTCTGGGCAAATCTAAGAGAGATTATCTAGATTAAAGTTGTCCTCTGGAACTGTCTGTGAGAGAATGTCTTGATTATATTAATTGAGCTGGGAAGACCTGCCCACTGTAGGCGGCACCATTCCCTGGCTGGGATCTTGAATTACACAGATGGAGAGAGGGAGTTCAACAGGGAGCATTCATTGCTTGTCCTCTTCCTGACGGAACTGGTTGCTTAGAGTTCCTGCTTTCTTGGGCTCCCCATCATGACAGACTGTACCCTTAAATTCAGAGTCAGAATAAACATTTGCTCCTTTAGTCAAGATTCTTTTGTCAGGTGTTTTATCACAGTGACAGGAAAAGAGACAGACACGTCCCCATGTGTTTCACTTCTAGTGTGCTTGTGACCTCATGCTTGAAGTGCATGTCATGAATGCTTGCTGTAGCTGGGTCACCTGCTTAGGGCTGTAAAATGGGTTGGTGCATTTAATGTGACAACTGATTAAGTTGGACTTGAATCCACCATATCACTGCTTCTGTTTGTTCCTGGTCTGTTTTCCTGCCTTCTTTAGGATTGAAAAGAGCTATATTTCATCTTCCCTTTTCTATTTGCTTCTTGGCTCTAGGTTTTTGGTAATTATTGGTAATTATTTGGTAATTACATCCTCAACTTGATCCAGTCTATTTTAAATGATGCTCTGCCGTTTATGCACCGTCACTTGGAACAGCATTTTTTCTTATCTCTTTCCTGTTGGTGTCTGTACTAACGCTCTCTTACACTTTTGTTTCTGTAGGACATAAATCCAACAATACACTGCTTTCATTTTTCCTTTTGGCAATACCCTATCTTATTAGTTAAAAGATGACCCACAATGGGGCCCGTTGCTTCTGTTTCTTCATGTAGCTGTAGACGTCTATCATGTCTACACTGTCCCCTGCATGAGGAATATGCCCAACCTTTTTCTGTAATGTGAATCTGCCCATGATAAACTTTTAAGCTTTTGTACAGCAGGAAAGTATTTTACCTGCATTTCACAAAAGCTTTCATGGCACACATAGTTCTGGACTGACAGTTGGTTTCCCTTCTGTGGTCCACTGTCTTCAGAAATAGCTCTGCTCTATTACCCATCTCTGGTCCTCCATAAGAGCACAGCATGGCTTATTCTCTGGGTGTTTTTAACCACCACTTGGTGGTTTTTAGCATTAGGTACTGTGGCTTGGTTCCTTTTAAGTGTCTCCTGCTTGGAGTTTGTTGGGCTTCTTGGATTTGTGAATTAATGGTTCGCATAAAATCAGATACAAATCTCTTCAAATATCTTTTTCCCCCTATTTTCTCCCCCTTTTCTCTTGCTTGAGGCCAGTCAAAAACATCTCTCCAGCTGAAGTTCTCTGTGGCTCTGTGACTTGATATCTCTCTCAGACAGGCAGGAACGGGAACAGATCATTTCTATCTCACCATGGATTGAGTTGTCTTGGGTTGTGTGTTTCAAACTTGCTGATGTAGCCTTTTCCTGCCTCCTTGTCACCTTGATCTGCCTGCTTTGGTAAGCCCACATCTGGACTCAGAAATGTGGTCAATAGTTTTATTCGGTTCTCTGCTTTGTAGAGATAGTGCCTCGTTTTTCTAGCTCCTGACTAGAACCCCATAAGTACACAGGGGTAAGGCAGCACGGAGAATCAAGTCACTCAGAAATCTCTCCTTCTCTCTGAGATCTTGGAATATGTGCTAGATAGTTTCATGTCAACTTGATATAAGTTCAAGCCATTTGAGAGCAGCGAACCTCAACTGAGAAAAGGCCTTCATGAGACCAGAGAGCCTGTAGGATATTTTCTTAATTAGTGAATGATGGGTGGTGCCATCCCTGGACTGGTGGTCCTGGATTCTATAAGAAAGTAGGCTGAGCAGGCCATGTGGATTAAACCAATAAGCTGCTCTCCTCCGTGGCCTCTGCATCAGCTCCTGCCTCCAGGTTCTTGCCCTGTCTGAGTTTCTACCTTGACTTCCTTTGGTGATGAACCTTCAGGAGGAAGTATGAGCCAAATAAAGCCTTTTTTCCTCTACAACTTGGTTTTTGGTCATGATGGTTCATCATCACAATAGAAACCCAAGCTATGGTAGCATTTGGTGGGGAGGGGGGCAAGTAGACCGTGCCACCAGACAGAAGAACTGGTAAGGCCGAGTGAGCCCAAACCCCATGAAACTCAGGATTGAGTATGGCAGGCACTGGGCCAATTCCCTGCCCCACTCTACCTGCTCGGGACCAGGTAACCATGACAACCCACTGAGAGGACCATGACAATCAGCCACCTAGGGAAAGCACCTGAAGCCCTTCCCCCATTCAAGTAGAGCATCACTAGCATCTTAAACTGGAAGCACTGGTTCCTGAATCCCACTCTACTCCTCAATGCTTACAAAGTCCCTATCCACATGGAATAAAGTACACAAGTTATTTCACCGAGAACCATCTGAGACTGGCTCTTTTACTGAGCTGTAACACTTTGGGGGAAGAGTTTTCTCTCCAGAAGCATTCATTGCTGGACCTAAGCCCGCCTGGCAGGCTGGACTCATGTCCCTGCCATCCCTGCTGATGCTCCTCCCACCCTTGTTGCTGCCTGCCAGGACGGCATCATAGCCACTGCCCCTGTCTCTGCTGCCATGGTAGCAGGTGAGACCAGGGACCCTGGCTACTAGAGACCCATGGAACTGGATGATGACAGCATCTCAGATCTTGACTGTCCTAAAAGATCCAGGACTTTGAGATGGACCTTGGGAACCACCCATTTTACTTTCCCTGATTAGAGAGTGTTCTGGGCTAGCTACAACATCAGAATAAGAAGACACACACAAGCCAAAATGATTGGGTTTTGAATGAAGTTGTTTGTTGTTGTTGTTTTACATTAGAAAAATATGGAATTATTTGTAAACTTTTATGCTTTATTGTTAACATATTCCTACTGTTTGGGAGAGTGAAGACATTTTTGCATTGATTGCATATTCAATGAAGATAACCGGCGCCTTAAGTACTTGAGGTTCAGACTGTGCAACGGAATGTGTACAGTCTCTACAAAGCTCTGAGGGCTCCAGTAAGAAGCAATCACAAGGTGTCCATCACTGCCTAGGGGTGATGGCTGGACAGACCTGCACATAGTCAGACAGCATGCACATAAACACACACACACACACACACACACACACACACACAAGCAGACGACAGACACATAGACACATCATAGACAGCACATACGCAAAGGGAAAAAGAATACAGACACAGACAACACAAAATCATAGACACACATATAGGCAGAGAGCCTACAGGCATAGACATATACATAGGCAGGCTGCACACATACAGTATACTTGATTCAGATAGTACACACACACACACACATACACACACACACACACACACACACACAATACACACACATTAGGCCTATAGCACACAGACATAAATACACACATAGGTATGTCTCCAGCTCTCTCTCTCTGAGGGCACCTCTGATACTCTGAGGGTGCCTACCATCACAAGGTGGCCATCACTGTCTCCAGAGACATACAGATCCAAACAGTATACAGAGACACACAGGCAAAGATAGGAGCAGACATAGACAGGCACACAGATACACCCAGACATATACATACACAAACAGACATGACCACACATCTACACACAGACACACAGGCATACATGCAGACACACAAACACGCATACAGAGACAGACACAAATACACACAAATAAACAGAGACACACACATCTATGTCCATATATATGCACATGTATGGATGGGATATACACACAGGAGCACACACATACTCTGGCACACGTGTGAATAGGCACACACACACACACACAGATTCAGCATCTCAGTTCTCCAGTCACAACACTGTATTAGCATTAGAAGTCTGTGGTACAGAACAAAATTTGCAACAACCACACACAAAGAACTCAATGGAGAAACAGCGACCAGGCAAATCTCTTCTCATTTTCAGCAAAAGTATCTTAACCGCCTTGCCTGTGTTTGGAGTGCAGAAGCCTGACTTTCTAAACTGTGTGTGTGGGGGGGTCATCAAGTCCTACGGGCTGTGAGGGATGCTCACCGCTGCCAAACTTACTTCCTCATTTTGGAATGACCAGAAGAGCGTTTCATCCCTCCCCCCACAAATATTTCCTTTCATCTGGAAAAAAATATGTGGGCTTTTGCAAAACTTCTGAACACACATACATCTATAAATAAAGTGGGTCCCGCCCCATCCCCCATTACCACATTGGCTTGGGTTTTCTGTATGTCAGGCCCTCACGTAGAACTGGAGTTCCAGGAAAAAGGACGGAAGGGGATGTCACTGAACTGCTCTTGGGGGATGTGTGCTGTTCATTTGATTTAATTTGAAAGGAGAAGTCAGGGCACTTTAGAACCTTAGAATTTTTGTCTTTAATGGTTCAGTGGGTGTCTGCATTGACTGTTGGATATAAAAAAGATACCTTTGAAGGCTCTGCCTGGTTTTAGGAATTTGGGTAAAAGCACTGTGCACCTACTGTGTGTGTTTATTATGAAGTTGTTTTTTATTTTTTTAAAACTCAGTTTTTATGATTGGGGCATAAAGGTTGAAAAACAATGCAAATATTGTGGTCATGATTTAATGCAAGGTGACTCTCTTAAATGGACTTAATTCCAAATGTCTGGCTTTATTTTAATTTTAATGGCTCCATGTTTAAGCAATAATTTAATTTAAGCTTTTTGTTTATTCCAAGTAAAGTCAGACAATGTGTGCATTTTTAAAGAATAATCCTTGGGTGACACGAGTTGACGTCTCCCATTAGATATGATTAGGTGAGTCTCTTTGGGGTAAACACTTTAAACTGTCTCTTACGATTTTCAGAATTGTAGAATTAACTGTGTACCTCGCCTTTTCAAAGTTTTAACAGCTGAATGTTAACTATTTTCCGTGTCTGTTCATTTTAGATTTATTGCAATAACTTTCACAAGTGGGATCGAGTCCAAATTCTTGGAGCATTTTAACCATAAAAGGCGTAGAAATATTTTGCAACCCCATGGGCAGTAATATGATATTTAGGAGTTTCATAAAAGGAGCGGCTAGCGTGTGGGCTCTCAGGATGAGAGCTGCGTCCAACGGCACATCACGAATGTTTATTTCAGAGCCTGAAACGCAGTTCAGCATCTGAAATACTAAAGGCACGAGAGGAAGAGAGACAGATTTATAGAGCATTCTGTATTTCTACATATTTCAATCACTGTGTAATTTATGCCTTGTAATACTCCTTCCAGAGTGGAACTTTGCTGTGGTCTTAATACACGCACATTGGAATCTAACTCAAGTGTGCAGGACTGGGGGTGAGGCCGTTCCAGGTGAACAAGTCCTGAGGGCAGAACCCTTGCCCAGATAGATTAGTGCCTCATCAATGGACGCAGACAGGAACTTTTCCTTCTAGTGAAGACACAGGAAGGAGGAGAAATCGAGCCCTCTGGAGATACTAAGTTAGCTATTCCTTGACCGTGGACTTTTGACTCTGTGACTTTGGGAAATATTTTTGTTGTTTTTTAAGCCATCCAATGGTTGGCACTTTTGTCTCAGCAGCATGCATGGACTGAGACAGAGGGCATGTCCTAAGGACGGGGTGATCCATAATGAGGTGGGATGAGGTTCAGGCGGAGGAAAGAAGATAAAGATAAAGCAATCATTCCTACAGGTGGCTTCCTCAAACACAGTCATGCATTCAGTCAAGTCACGTGCTGAGGAGTGTCTGCTCTGTGCTGTTCTGGGTCAGGAACCAGAGGATAAAAATGAGGTAACAGACAACTCTCCCCACCCCAGATGTGCTGATCTGGGTTTTAGGTGCTACAGGAGGAAGTTAACTTGCTGGGTTAACTGAGCCACTCTCCCCAGTCAGGCACCATCTTGTTTATGCTTGTGAAGACTGAAGGCTGAGAGATGGTTAGAATTCCTCTTTGTTTGTAGAGGAGATAAAGGAGTTGCAAAGGGTAGGGAAATTACACCCAAGAGTGTGTGAGGAGTGCTGACCTTTGACCCAAGCATTCCCATCAGCTGTCGTGTGTGCCTGGTTGTGTCTGATTTAGGGACTACATCTTGAGTTTCACGTCACATGCACCAGGCAAAGGCATTGATGATGGGTGTTGATTTTTACTGGAAATATCCCTTAAAAATATTTAACTGTGAGCAGGCGAGATAGATCAAGTGGTAAAGGTTTTGCCACGCAAGCATTGTGGGTCTGAGTTTGGTCCCGCGAATCCACATAAAAGTCTAGGCAATTGTAATCCTGGCATAGGGAGGTGGAGACAAGAGGATGTCTGGGGCATTCTGGTCCAGGGTCTATCTAGACTAATCAGCAAGTTCCAACCCAGTGAGGGCCATTCTCTCAGTAAAGACCCTGTGGACAGTACCTGAGGAATGGCATTGGATGTTGCCCTCTAAGTGTGTGTAGGTACCTGCATACAGATGCATACCCACATACACAAAAGTATTCCATCCCGGTACCTCTTTTTCATTAATAGTATGGAATCCCACTCAGGGATTAGGAAAATACAAATATGACAATGCATGAGTCGGGACACTTTGCATGGTCTCCATTGCAAGCATGGGTCCAAGCACCACATACTCCAGAATTGGCTTAGGGTGCACAGTCAGTCCCCTGGTGACCAGTGGTGGTGGAGACCCTCTCTCGGGAATCATTTGCGTCTTGATGAGGGCATTGTTAGCGGTGATGGTCAGGAAACAGTAAGCTGTGTATATGGGCATTTAACTTCTTGAGCTGTCAGGATCTTTCCTTCAGCCGTAGGGCTCATCAACCTAATTGTCTGTTGGACAGTGATGGGTGAGTTGTTAGTCAACCAACTGAGCAGACTGGTGGCTGATTCCGTTCCTGGGTGATGGAGACAGATTCTCGGGTTCCACACGAACACACCAGCACTTGCACCCTGCCCAAGCTTCTACTCAGCTCTCCCCTTATAGATCCTGACTCCATCCCAGCCTTTCCTTGACTCCTGCACAGTGTTATCTGGACCACACACACACACACACACACACACACACACACACACAAACTCTGTCTCTCTCTCAAACTTCTAAGAAAGAAAAAAGAAAAAACCCCTAACTCAGTGAACAATCGTAATTGACGTGGATTGAGCAGAGGGGCCATTTGTAAGCCTGGCTTGGAGGGAAAATGATGACATTATGCACCTCTGCTCATCCCTGGGGTTATCAGGCTCAGGGATGGACCAGATTCCACTATCCAGAGAGAAGGGGTCCAAATAGGTATTGTGGTTGCCTGTGGAGGAGTCTAAAACGACTGTGACTTCAGCATCGAGGCCCCTAAGAGTAAAACCTCTTCTTTCTCACTGCCCTGGTTTATGTCCCCAGTGACCCAGATAAGAGTCCCAAGGAGGAGGAAGAAGAGGAAGAGAAGGAAGAGGAGGAGGAGTGAGAGGAGGAGGAGGAGGTGGAGAAGTAAGAGGAGCATGGAGAGGAGGAGAGGGAAGAGGAGGAGGAAGAAGAAAAGGAGGAGGGAAAGGAGGAAGAGGAGGACAGAGAGGAGGAAGAGAAGGAGGAGGAAGAAGTAGAAAAGGAGAAGAAGGGGAAGGAGGAGGAGGAGGAGGAAGAGGAGGAGAATGAGAAGGAAGAAGAAGAAGAAGAAGAAGAAGAAGAAGAAGAAGAAGAAGAAGAAGAAGAAGAAGAAGAAGAAGAAGAAGAAGAAGAAGCAGAAGAAGCAGCTGCCTATTTAATAAGGGTTCCCATGCAGTGTGGAACTGAGGATTATGGAAGGGTAAGAGAGGGGTAGAGATGAATCTAGAAAAATAAACAGAAGATGCCCAAGCTTTGATCTATTACATGTATTTTTTTTAATGTACACAGCTCATATGTTGAATCACTTGTCTGCCATTGTTTAGTGAAAATAGAACAATTAAATATTTGGAACTTTAGCCAAAGAGCTTATTTGAAGGGAATGTTTAACTTTTGGGAAAAAATTGCATTTCTAGCAGTTATGCTAATTTGTGCTTAATGATCATATTATTTCAAATACGTTCATTATTTATCAGGGGCTAATGAACCACATTCCCCTCTCTCTCCTCAGCTTTGGCTGTAATTTAATACATGTAGCGTGTCCATTTTCACACACTGTGTGTTCAGGGAAGCACACGTAATAGATTAGCATTATTTACCGTGTGAACGAGACCATTGGGAGGCTCTTGGGTGGAAAGCAAAGAAGTTGAAAGGGTTGTAAAAGTGATGAATATTTAAAATAACTTTGTTACGACGTTATTTATGCCATACTTAATTTTTTAAGGAGTGTATGTTTGGAAGGCAATAAAGGCAAACTATGGCCTATTTTGTGTGCTAACTGTTGAAACTTTAGAGGGTTACAACATGGCACTTAGGGCTCTACAAGTGGGAGCCACAATCTTCCATTCCAAAGTGACATTTTGTGTGTTAACTGCTGAAACTTGTGAGGGTTATCAACACGTCACTTAGGGCTTGACCCTATAAGTGGGCACCAAAACCCTTCACTCCAGAGTCACTCTATCACCTAACCATCAAGAATCTGGGACAGTGGTTAAACATACAGCCATCTTCCTGGGTTCCATGGTCTCCAAAGTGGTACCGATCTCCTCTGGCTGCTTGGAAGTGTGCGTGGCTTGAGAGTTAACATATTTGGATGTACCAGGCAAACGGCAGATGCCCTGTTAACTTGCCTTGCCTGGGATTTGTGCCCAGTTTTGGACTTTATCCTGTGATCTCCGCCCAGTACCACTGGGTTCGAGTGAATTCCCACCATCCACTGATCCTAGACCAGAAATCCTGCTGAGCCAGCTCATTCTACTAACCTGAATATCTCCTTTGTTTGTGAGATATATTCTCATGGACTTAGCAAATGGATGTCAGTTTCTGCTGCCAGTGTTCTCAGGGCAAGCAACCAGGGCCATAATACAAGCTTACATCAGAGAATCGTAGTAGAAATATCTTTACTGGAAATTATGGACCACAGACTCCAAACCCCAACACATTTGTAAGGATGGAAGGCACACACATTTGCTCAGTAAATGTGATAACCATGCAGCATAGGACTGTATGCAACACCCAGACTTCAAAATACTTGTCAACTGGGGACTGTTTCTTACATCAAGGCCATTGCTAGGTTTTCTTTGCATCATGGCCCTGCCTGTGTGGGAACAGAGGCGCATGTTGGCTCCCATGGCAGAAGCAAAGGACGATGCCGCTCAGCTTGGCATCTAACAGGCTCAGATGGGAGGGAAAGTGATTTGGCTGTCAGGTCAAAGCCTTGTTTATAGAAAGATTAGCTCTGGACACTTAGGTATGTCTCTCTGGTTTTCAGTGTGAGTCATTAAGATATCAATCAATCAGTCAATCAATCAATTAATCAATCAAGGGATGGTGGTTTCTTCATATAAGCCAAAAGAGACTGGCCGTCAAGCTGTGCGTAGATGTTTGCTGAGCATCTTTTATGTGCAGTGATGTTGAGCTGGATATCTGAACTAGAACTAGCAGTTGTTTTAAGAGGGATGGGCAGGAGAGCATCCAGGGCAGTCAGGACAGGGACAGACAAGTAGGGACACAGAGAGATAAGACTGAGCACTTCCGGTTGGGTTGCTTCAGGCATGAAGGGGGCAGGCATGTTATTTGGGGATTTGTAACAAATTAACCCAAACCTGACCACTTAAAACAGATGTTTAGAGACACGGAGTCCTGTGTAACAGACACCGCAGGTCGGGTCTCCCAGGGCCTTGCCTCAAGGACTCTTACGGTTGTGATCAAGTGATCAACAAGACCTACAGCTCTTCCTAGGCTCAGCCAGGAGGGATCCCCTCCAAGCCCATGCACACAACACTGTGAGATGCCATGGGACCTCTGCAGAGGTTTCTGAGGGCCCCCATGTCACAGAACAGGCAACAATGCACAGATGTCAAGAAAGCCATCATGTACACCTATTGTGTAGCAGTTTCCTCTAAGATGGGCACCTTTCAGCTTAAAGAAGCTCTGTAAGACAGAGGAGACAACTCAAAGTAGCTGCAGGAAGTCTTTAGAACTGATCTGATTCACAAGGCCTTTCCTTCCCAGAGTAAGCAATAAAGATAGCTGAGGGTCACTCTCAGACAAGACAAGCTGCAAAGAAGTTTCTGAGACCCGAGCAGCTACCAGGAAGAAGCAGAAACCAGCCCGTTTGCTTGGAAACTGTGTAGATCAATTGAGCAACACTCTACAATCTGTTGAGCTGCCTACAGGCTGTCAGTGAGCTCCAGGTTCCCAGCTTTTGTGAGCTGTCCCCTGTGCTGGGAAGGGCCTTGTTGATACAGCTGTCTTCAAGTCTTTTCTCTTCCTAAAGGTAACAGCTCAGCCATACTCCAGTAATTACTCCCAATAAAGCTCACTGGCTCACTAAGTCAGACTTTGGTGGGGTCCATACTCTGGTCTATCCTGGGTTTCTGTCTGTATTGCAACTCTGACGGCTAGAAACGTCTTGTCACGTGACAAGACAGTGGCGTCCCATTCAGCCACTACCAAGAATGGTACCACGTATTTTCTAAGCAAGTGTCAGGAGTCCCTCATGTGAAGAGGGAACAGTCAGGCTTTGGGAGACAGTAAATGGTACATGTCCTTGTACACGTGGTAATGTAGTGTTTAAGGGAAGACGTGAAAGTAAAGGAATGTTACTTGAGAAGATGAAGAGGACCCGCACAAGGGGAGACTGAGAGTAAATATAATGACATTACATTATTTATGCATAAAATATCATGAGAAGATGTATAACTTTCCCAGTTAATACACACTGGTGAGTGGGAGGGGTCAAAGGGAGAACGCACCCACGAGGGCCTCACAGTTTCTGTATAGACTGACTTTGGAGGAAGCAGCTCATCCTTTCCACCCAATGCTAGAAGCCAGACACTGTGTTCAGCACTCTTTTGAGGCAGGAGTGTGAATTTTAAATAACCAAATTATCTAAAAATGGAGGGGAAAAGATGGAGAAGACTTGAACTCAAGCACACGAGGGCCTTGGCAGGTGATAACTGATCACCTGCTGACCAGATCTGAGGCTTCACAATATTATTCTTGCTGTAACAGTTTGTAAAGTTGTTCAAGGAGTTGGCTGGAAATTTGAGCATTTATTTAGCCCAAACCCTCCCCCAAAACGATCCACCAGTTCAGGTCTGTCCTTGGGAGTTCTGCGGACCAGACTGTTCCATTTTGTCTGTTACTGGTCCTTCAGGATTGCAGGCAGGTGGCTGCCTTGACTAGGGGAACCTCCTAGTTTTTCAGAGGCTTCTGGGTCAGAGAAAACCCATGTTGCCTTCTCTTAAACATTTGAAAATGTCCCTTTTTAGCACTTGGGCTGCTCAGCCGGAGGCATGTCTGAACACCTCATACAACACTGAAGAGGTTGCTTTATCTGGAAACTAAATCTGGGATTATTTATGGATTCTGTGGACATGTGATCACAGAACAGAAACATGTTTGCTCTTTTTTTTTTTTTTTCTCCTAATGGCATTTGGTCCTCTACAACCTGCCATCTATTAGCCAGATAACATTTTAAATAGCAAAATGCTGTGGCCAGGGACCTTGTCGTCCGGATCTTATTTTTATTGCCCTGGACATTCTTTGTGTTGTGTGATTTATACAACCTGAAACCACTAAGATGATTCTCCTGCTCAGATAGCTATGGAATGTTCATCTGCAACAGAACCTTTGGCTTTAGGGAGAAGCACGCTAATCACATGATCATAAACTGGAGCCCTTCAGAAATAACGCAGGTGCTTTCACAGTGACTGAGCCTCTGAAGAAATAAAAAGCAAGAGAGACATGATGCTGAATAGTGAAAAGAAAGAAAATGAAGAAAATCTTTGATATTGATGCCTCTATTCTTAAAACCAAACAGCCTCACGTTGACTGCTGAAATGATTACAGTATACAGAGGCAAGAGCAAGGTAGCCAGGCACAAAGTAGCCTAGTGCACTGTCAACCCAGGGCGACTGCTACCTTACCTAGTGCACTGTCAACATGGGGCGACTGCTACCTTACCTAGTGCACTGTCAACACAGGGCGGCCGCTACCTTACCTAGTGCACTGTCAACCCGGGGCGACTGCTACCTTACCTAGTGCACTGTCAACACGGGGCGACCGCTACCTTACCTAGTGCACTGTCAACACGGGGCGAC
>NC_034598.1:33631583-33727116 GCF_900095145.1 Mus pahari
CACTGTCAACACGGGGCGACTGCTACCTTACCTAGTGCACTGTCAACATGGGGCGACTGCTACCTTACCTAGTACACTGTCAACACAGGGTGACTGCTACCACCAATTTGATATATGTCCCCCAGGCCTGCTGTAACAACAGTTTTCTCTAATATTGGAACATTCCACCTTGCAGGGAAGCTCTGTAAACAGGAAGGTAAACCACCCAAAATGGCTACCAGGAGTCCCTGAAACTGAACAGATTCACCGGGCCCCACCTTGCTGGAGTCAACTATGAAGGGAAGACCCTACCTCAGATGAGAAACAAGCCAAGCTGCAAAGAAGAGTCTTGAGGCCAGACCACTTGCTTTGAAGAAACAGAAACAGCCCGGTTGCCTGCCTGAGGTTTAAATCAGAGAACGGACATTCTCCAACCTGTTGAGCTGCCTGCAGGCTGTGCAGTGTGGGCTTTGGTGATGTGACTGCCTTTGAGTCATTTCTACTCCTGTAAGTAGCCCTTTGCGCGTACTTCTATAAGCAGTCCCAATACAACTCACTGTTTGACTGAGTTGGACTTTGCTTGTATCCATACTTTGGTCTGTTGTGGCTTTCCTATCTGTGGTTGAATAGGCGTGAGTGCTGCATTTCCTCAGAAACAGTTTTGTCACACAACATAATTGATGCCCGAAACAAGGGCATGGCCATAGATGACTTGGGGAGGAATGTGTAGATGGTCCCGACTACGGGTAGAGAAGCACGCAGCAGAGGTTTGTTAGTGTGCCTCTGTGCTATGACAGTGGACGCACAGTTCTTGATATGAATGGTGAGACAGGCATCTGAGGCTGAGGATTAGGAGTGTCTGTGGGCGGAACCCCAAGATGGCAGTCTTCGTCTATGTGCTATGGGGTGCTGTGCACGCCTGCTGGATGACTGGCATCTACCACATGAATCAAGATGCCCTGAAAACTGTTAAAGGTTAAGAGGGAATTTCACAGTCTTGGAGATGAGTGCACAAGGGTCGAGATTGTTGGCAAGCAGCTGCGGGGGTTGTCTGGCGCTTGCTTTGCACACTTAGAAATGTACCCGAGGCCAAGATGGCGGCCGAGAGGTTTCCATTTGTGTAGAGCATGAACCTGTTTACATAAAGGAGTAATTGGAATGATACAGGAAGATTCGACTAGCATCCTCCATGTAAGCCTGTGGCTTGGCAAGTAAATTAGATAAATGCAGATGGAGGTGTTGGCTTGATACTTAAGGCTTGGGAGCCAGAAAGAAAAGAGATTACAAGTTAGATCTGCACTCAAAAACCCTTCCTGGGATCTAAGAACTTGGAACCCATGGGAAGATTCAGAGAAGGAGGAGGAGAACATAGTAAGAATCAGTAGATGATATCCCGAGGATCTGATCTTTAAGAGGGAAAAAAGAAATTCATGACCCAACATAAAGATGGTAGCCTGGGCCCTGTACAAGAATCCAGGGTGATCAGGAAATGCTCAGCGCTTGAGCTTCTGAAATTAGGGGAGCCATTTTAAGTAAGCAGGGAGAAAGTCTGCTGCAGCCTGGCTTGTGAGGGCATAGCACATGGGAACAGATGGGATCAGCCTGAATATTGTGGAGGCAGAAAAAAAGCCAAGCCATGCAACTTCCTATCTCCCCCTTAAGGCCAAGGTGGTATAGCCCGAGACAGGGTGAGTGAAGTCGTCCCTGATGGACCAGCTTATCAGAGCCTTTAGAGATACCTGGTTATCCTCATCCAAGGTTCCCACATGTGGAAGGGGCTGAAGGAGCATAAACAAGAGGCTATGGAGGGAGTTGATAATGTAAGAGACTAGAATAAGAGAAGCGGTGGTTAAACCCCAGGTCACTGGGCCAGAAAGAACTGTTGGCAGAGGGGTTCAAGGAAAGGCTAATCCAGCAGGGACCTCAAGGCTGATGCAGAGTTTTAACAGCTTTGCTGAGCCCTTTAGTGGCTCAAGATCTTTCTAAGTAGGAAAGACTTTGGCAGACCTTAATAACTTAGGCTAGTATGAAGAGAGCCCACCAGGTGAGAGAGCACCGTAGAACAGACAGCAAAAGCAGAGGGAGAGGTCTGTCGGGCTCAGGCAAAGGCAAAGGTGGCCAAAATTCCTGTCAAGTCAGAGTTCCCAAAGAAAGAACTGGCAGCCAAATATGGTGTCAACCGGCTTCCTGAGGGCTGGAGAGTCTTGTCCCACATGCAGGTAATTACAGTGACACGCAGAGATGTGAGATGAACCAGGAACTTCAAATCCAATAGGCATGGCTCACTGATTGTCTTATTAGATGTCTAACATTGACGTGAGTATTGTTCCAGGTAATGACCTCATTTTCCAGACACTTCTTAATCACCACAGAGTTCTTTGTGGGTACCATTTGGGAGGCAGGAAGAATGGGAGTTCAAGGTAATCCACAGCTAAAGAGTGAGTTCTAGGTCAGCCTAGCATGCAGAAGCCCCTGTTTCAAATACTAAAACCACCGCGGGTGGCAGGTGAGAGGGTTCAGAAGATAAGGAGCCTGCTCCTGAACATGAGGACCCAAGTTCTAACCCGGGGGTCCTTTGACTCTAGCAGTTTGTCCTCTGACCTCCACCACCATGCAGTTGCACATATCCTTGTCTATATGCACACCAAATAAAAGAAATTAAAAGGTGTTCCTTCCTCTCCCCCTCCTCCCTCCCTGCCTGCCTGTCTGCCTTCCTTCCTTTTATCCCAGGGGCTGGAGAAATGGCTCAGTACTGCAGAACAATTGCTGCCCTTCCAGGACATCCAACACCCTATTCTGGCCTCCAATGGCTCCCAAACACGGGTGCACACAACCATAAACAGACCCTTCCAAGCCCCTATGTTACTTTTTTCAATATTGCAGGCAAATGCACGCATGCACGCTCATATTTCTAACCCCCTTTCTGACTATGCACTTGAGATAAACTCGGGGAAGTACAGACCTGGATGAAAGGGGACCATGTTACAAAACTACCCAGTTGCCAGTAGAATGCTAACCCATTTCCATTCCTGTCGGTCCAGTGTGTGGGGGGTGCTTTTTAATCACACTCTCAGAAGAAAGGATGCTGCAGATTAAACTTTTCAGAATGTAGACATTTTGATTGGCATTTCTTTCTTTCCTAGGGTGGGAGATTTGAGGAAGGGTCTCTATCGCCCTGGCTCGCCGTAAACTCACCGTCTGTCCAGGCTTGCCCTCAAATTGTGATAGTCCTGTATGCTCCTAACACCACATCCACCACATGGGGCTTTTAATTTGCCTTTCTTTGAGAACTGAAAATGTTGAAAATCTTGGCATGAGTTTATGGGCTATTTAAGTGTCTACATGTACATATATACTTTTTAAAAAAATATATCTTTTTAAAATTCTAATATCTGTGCCTGTGTCTGTGTTAGAGTGCCTGCCGAGGTCAAGGACATCGGATACCCTGGAGCTGGAGTGACAGGTACCTGAGCTGCTTCACACGGTTGCTGTGAATAGAGCTCAGGCCCTCTGAAAGTGCAGTGCAGGCTCTTAAGTGCAGGGCCACCTCTGCAGCCCCATAACACACTCTTGATATTTCCTTCTGGAGGGCGTCATCATCCTCGGGCGGGCACACGACTTTTGTATTAATTTGCAACATGAAATTGCAGACAATAGCAACAGAGTTACTCCCTTTCTGTCGCTTATTTATATCACAGATTTTGCTTTAGAAATTTGGCTTTTCTATTTGTCTAGAATAACCTCCTACCCCCAGATATGAGTTAAAATTCTGATGTAGGCAAAGACATCTGGGATCTTGACATTTCAAAAGGTGTTCCATATAAAAGAAAAATTTCATGATTAAACATGAATAGCAGAAACATATTTTCTTTTAAGGGCAGCGTCTGAGCCCTTGGTAAAAGATTCAGGGGATGAACATTTATAATTTAAAAACTGACATAGGTTTCTCACTGGACAAACAAAGTCATATTTTGCAATTGTGACGTTTTTCAAACCAGAAGATGAAATTCTGCTTACATTGCTCTTCATCACTTAATGTGGTAAAATTTGGAGCACTGGTTGAATGTAGGTAGGTCCATATGAAGCAGACCAAGAGGAGTGATGTCTGGTCTATACTAAGCACATGGTTGAGAGCTAGGGTTTGAGACGTTAGCTTCTGAGCCAGAAAGCAGGGTTGCAGATCTCCATCAAGGGTGTCAGCGCTGAGGACAGAAACCTAGCAGTGATAACAATTCTCTGACTTCCCTCCCTCCCTCCCTCCCTTCCTCCAGTAACAATGTCTCTAAAGCTGCACAGTGAAGGCATAATAGCTTTGGATTGACCAGGAGATGTTGCTCAGCAAATGAGGCCTTATACATCCCTGCAGAGGAAAGGGCGGGGCGTGTGATTGCCAAAATCCCAGGCTTGTTCATTCAGAGACAGGGCTGCCGAGGAGCTTCTGAGATGGATGCCACAGTCATCCAGAAGGGCAGGAACGCTTGAGTGGCAGGCTCAGGAGCTGAGGAGCCCGGCGAGCTGCTATGGAAACCATCTTTAAATTATGCACCTGCCATTTATCAATTGTTTGGCTGGAGACAAATTCGCCCAAATTTCTCAGAGACGATTGATATTTAAGGGAGAGTGATTGTTTTTCAGAGCTTGGAGGGAAAAGGCTGAGAGTGAGGTTTGATGAATTGTAGGCTGAAACATCGACCACTTTCTTTAAGTGACAGATGCTCCGGTCACTTTGTCATGCGTGCCAGGCAGGGCAGATAAAGTTATTTCAACACAACAGTTTCTGATGGATTTTTTTTTTTTTCTCAGCACACGTCTTATCCCACTGGGTCAAACACATTACATGCATTGTGATTTTTTTTTTCAGAAGCTTGCTAACAGGCTAATTTAAGACAGAAACCTTTTTTAAGATAAATAAGATCATCTGTGTAAGTTTGGGCATTATTTTTAAAGATTTATTTTATTTTTAATTGTGTATATATTTATATGTCAGTGTGTGGGTATATGTATGTGAGTGTAGGTGCTGGAGGTAGCCACAAGGGGGCACTGGATTCCCCTGGAGTTGGAGTTACACAGTATTGTGATTTTCCTAGGTGCATTTCTAAGGGAAGACTCAAGAGGGAGGGGGAAAATATTGGTAGCTACCCTTCAATTACCTCTTCCTTTCCAAATCTATCCAGACTCGAATGCTGTTTGCATTGCTTTCTTATCCACAAGACAGCGGCAGCGGCGGTGGCAGATGTTACAGAAGTTTTCTGTTGTGTTTATCTGACTTCATATGATAAATGAATAAAAGAAATGTTACGTTTCTGTCTTGGTCTTTTTCACCCACTGACTACAATGTCATTAACACCCATAATCTGGGTGGCTTTTGGAATCAGAGAGGGAAAAAATGTTTTCTTTATTCCGTGTTTGCTTAAGAGCATGGACTCAGAACATGGAATCCCATCCCATTGAGAACTGCTGAGCTGGACGAGCTCCGAATTCCTGTATTTGCTGACCCGAAGTGCGATTATTTGGGGATTTGAAAGTCTGCCAAAGTATAACTTCAGGCAAGGTAGGCACTTAGGGGTATTTATGATTCTCTTTAAATATCTCCGCACATCTATTACATGTATATAATAGTCACATCCAGGCACAGAATTGCATGTAAGGGCTGGGTTTCTGCCAATGGCTACCTGGGATGTGCTATGGCCTGCACTGTGACCACACCTGCTAGAGTGGGAATGGCTTCCGTGGTGCTACACCAGGGGCCCGGTGGCATTAGGAGCATCCCCTGCAGAGTAGTAGTCACCCTGCTGGCTCTGCCTTTTCCATCTCAGCCCAGAAGTTGGGAGAAATATTGAAATAGACCAAATCTTATGAAAATTTTCATCTCTCAAAGGCATGCGTTATGGGCGTGTTTAAGCATGCTCCCGTGTGCATGCACATGTGTGCACACACACATGTCTGACAACTTTTGTTCACTTGGGTGTGACTAAGGTGAGATCCTAACGGTAGACAGCGACATCATAGCAAGGGCGTGTGGGGGAAAGAGCTCTCATCTTCCATCGAGATGTCAGTGAGACATTAGGTGCCACAATCCCCTTCTGAGGATGCTCCTGCCCTGTCCAGGGTCCCCTCAGCTCCATGGTGCCACACTGGGGATTGGGACCCAACATGGATTTTTGATTGACACACTTAAACCATGTTCATGCCTCACCGTGTGCTTCGAACAAAATGTCTGGCATGCACTTGGAGGAGGACAGTCATTTTATCCATAGGTTCCTCCTTTCCATGTTTTTTCTCCCCTGTATTGTATTTTAAGAGTCCATGTCATAGGTCCAACACAACTGGACACAGTCAGAACTGCTCACTGCATTCCCATGACAGCCCCAACACTCATCGGAACCTCCTGTATTCCCAGCAAAGGAGTGGTTAGTGGGAAAGCGGTCAGAAGTTTTGACCAATTCAAAGAACCCGTGGGAAGAACTGGCAGATAGATTTCTACCATTTTATTATGGAGTCTGTAATACTTGGTTACCCCTTTTTTGTTTGGCAGCTGCCAATCAGCATTGCTTGGGTCTACTAATTAATTGGCAGATGGAAAATGGGAGCATTGTATGCCATTTACAATTTTTCATTTATGATCTGGATATATCTGTGAATAGAGGCATGTGTATTTCACTTGAATCCTCTATCAACAGTGAAGAAGGAAACTCGGGTTTATCATAGATGTGTAGCTTGTTGAATCTGAAACATGCCCATGACTGTCAGTGTCTCTCATTTGAGCCCAGAGCTCCGGGGCCAGCACAAGCAGTCACGTAGTAGTGGCCCAGACTTCTGCCTTCTCTATTAATTAACGACCAGGCATTCGCCCCAGAAGTCATCAGAGATTCTACGATACCACAAAACACACGACAGAGGCTTCTGCTGGTCCTCTCCAGTTCTGTGACTGTTCAGCTCTGGAAGACCCAATGTCCTTCCATTAAGCACATTCTGTCACCCTGACCAGCTTGGCGCAAACACAACAGACAGTAAACAAGCTGGTCCCTGTCCACCTTGTCTGTGTGGCTTTTCCATGCTTGGGGATGCCATCAGACTTGGGCCTTGCAGTGCAGAGTCACACAGGAAGAGACAAACGCTGTGACATGTTCTTCCTGTACCTACACATCTGCTTCTGCTGACCTGGAAGCACTGTCACAAGCCAAGGCTCCCTAGGGAGACGACGGTACAGGGTTAGGTTCATTCTGCGTGGTGCTCAATCTGAGGAAAGGTGGATAGACGGCGGGGTTTCCCCTCCACCATTAACGACAATGGCTGTGCCTGTCACTTGTCCTTCTAGGAGGCAGTGGAGCTGCTTAAGGAGAGGGAGCACTGTCTGGAGCACTGTATGTAGCATCCTCATCTCATTGAGATGGATCCTCACTCCAGGATCTTTCCTAGTACTGCGCTTGCGTGACTTATCAGCGAACGCTTCCTGGCTCGCCATAGACCGTTTACTGTAAAACCTCCCTTCTTCCGTTTGTCACCCAATTGGTTATTTAGGGTTAATTTCAGAAGGTCCGTGTCCTGTGTGACACTACGGACTGTCACATGTTAGAGAAAAGCAGCACATGACCTTCTCCTTAGGGGAACTCAACAGGAATTGTTGAGTTGCTTGACTGTATGAATCCACAGGAGACATGGGAGAAATTCACAAGGATGATGGATGTTTGTATAATGGGAGCCAAAATTTAGCAAGGGAAGGTCAGTTGAAATGAAGGGGAAAAATAAGAAAAGAGAAGATAAAACCCTCAGAGGCTGTGTGTAGAGAATGAGCTCAAATCCTTTGTTAGAAACACAATGCCATGAATCAGGCTTGCTCCAGGAAGGCAGTGAGGTTTGAAGCAGGTCTTAAAAAGGAGCAGAGGAAGACAGCAGAAAATGGAGAGAGAGAGAGAGAGAGAGAGAGAGAGAGAGAGAGAGAGAGAGAGAGCACCGGGCTGGTCCATCTCAGAGTGTCCTGACTTTATTTGGGTGGAAACAAGAGAATGATTGATATTCAACAGTGATTTGTCCAACAATCTGAAGATAGTTAAATATGCAACTAACAGTTCTCCCAACACTCAAAGACAGCTTATTTTCTTAACCGGAATCCTCCCCGGCATGAGTATTCTTGTTAGTGCTTGGTTGTATTAACGCTTCAACACGCATGACCAGGAGTTGCTCTGAGCAGTTCCAGATACAGGTACTATGCTAAATAGCCCAGCCGAGTCTCCCCCACCCGCTCCTTCACTCACCTCCGTCCCGATGACAATTTCTTCCCTGGTGGAGTAGAACAGAAACTCGTAGAGCCTGTAGTGCTGGAATAAGCTGAAACATGAAACACACATGCAGCTAGTATATGTTGGCAGCGGAAGAGAAGAGAAACTAATCTGAGACAAAGGAATAGGGCTGAGGCCAAGCAAGAGAGTCATCCGAGGTACTACAGAACTCTTTCTTTCACTCCCAAAGGAAGCTGCTCGGCAATACGGGGAGACTCGAGTTTTGCTTTTGAAGACACCAACAGGACAACATGGGCCTTAGAAAGTGTCAGTAGATCCATCTGTGACATGTGGGAGGGTGACCAGGGATGTGTGTCTAGGGTAGAGAAGCATCCCTGGTAGCCATTCTCAACCTGTGGGTTGCCATCCCTTGTGTGTGTCTCTCTGTGTGTGTGTGTGTGTGTGTGTGTGTGTGTGTGTGTGTGTGTGTGTGTGTGNGTGTGTGTGTGTGTGTGTGTGTGTGTGTGTGTGTGTGAGAGAGAGAGAGAGAGAGAGAGAGAGAGAGAGAGAGAGACATATCAGATATCTCGAATATCAGACATCACATTGCAAACAGTAGCAAAACTACAGTTATGAAATAGCAACTTAAGAATATCCTGGTTGGAGGTCACCACAGCACGAGGAAGTGTATTAGAGGATCACAGCCTTGGGAAGGTTGACGACCACGGATCCAGTGTGTTTCCTAGCTTGAAACCTAGCACCCTCCTAGGAAGCTGCCAAATTCACAGCAATGGCTGTGCTTTGCTCTGGACCCGACTCAGTCCTGGTACGCACCAGGCCGTGTTTGTATATCCAAAACATCTTACACCGCCAAAATGCTTCAGTATTAAATCAGTCTCTAAGAAAACCAGGAAAAAAATGGCCTGGCAAGGTCTGAAAGTTGTTTCTGAGATGTCTGACCTTCCTGTAGGCTGTGTGGTCAAGCATCAAAGGCTGGCATACGTTAAGGCAGGTCATTTCCTTTTCTTTTCACTGGAAAGCTAGGTGATGGACGGTGGCTACGGACTATGAAGAGCTCAAAGTCACAAGTTTGCAAATAAATATTTCTAGTAAGTTAAGAGCTTGGCGATGTATCGTTGAGAGTTAAAAATATTACCAAAGAGCTGACTTCTAATATCCTGTTTGTGATAATATTTGAATTTTTCTAATTCTCTTCCTGCTGGTTGGGAAAATTAATAGACTCATAATATAGCAAAATGCCCAAGAACAACAACAACAACAAAATTGTCTTAGTGGTTTTCTCCTCCACTCTGGTGCTCTTCGGCTATTTAAGAAAATTGATTTTAATATAACTGAGAAATTAACATTTGTGAAAATGTAGCTACAGAGCATGTGTAATAATGGCTTCTTCTGGCTGCTGCAATAGATCAAAGTTTCAATTCATTTGAAATCAGTGGTGAAATCCTCAGGCAGCTGGGCCCCTCTGAGGTACATGAGCAGTGAGGCTCCCTAGGGGCGCAGCCCATTAAAGAGTCGTGACTGTGTGGGCCCAGTCAAATCGCCTTTCTTCTCTACAGACCTCGAATACATGATATATTCATCACCACTCCCAAGACTGACTTAGCTTGTGACATTGCTTTGATCTGTTGGCTAGAAAAACATACAGAGATTAGCAAGCTCTGGAAATCCATTGAAGCAAAATAAATTCAAATCCCCCATCTTTTATATTGGTGACCTGGAGAGACTTGTAGTCAGAAACATCACAGGGGCAATAGCTGATGTTGGGGTGTAAATGGTTACATACCTTATCTGGGAGCTAGCTAGCTTGCTACTTTCCCAATCAGTGGTTCTCAACCTTCCTAATGCTGTGACCCTTTAGTACAATTCCTCAAGTTGTGGTGAACCCCACAGAATTGTTTTCATTGCTACTTTGTAACTGAACTTGGCTACTGCTATAAAGTGTAACGTAAATGTTTTTAGAGACAAAGCTTTGCCAAAGGGGTTCTGACCCACAGTTCTAAAAGAACTAGAAGAAAATCCCATTTTGTCCATCCTGGACACCTTGGACTAGACACGGAACATAGGGTAAGAGGTTTCCACTCAGAAATGTCATAATCTTCCAGTCTCTGTGTCCTTGTTGCATATGGGGATGGGGTTGCCCCGTGTCTGCCGAGAGGATGCGATGGAAACAGCATCCATGACTTGCATATGATGGTCAATGATGAAGCAAGGAGGCAGGGCCTGGACCAGGACCAGGATGTGTACCCAGGGGAAGATATTCAAGGGGACACATCCTGAAGAATCATCCTCTCACTGTCTGTCTGCACCCTTCAGCTTCTCCAGGGAGCAAATAGGGGCCTCGCCTGAGGACTGAGGGACAGTCAGCCGTGGGACCGTATTTTCTATCTCTCCCACTGGGCTTCTAGATGCTGTTGTCTAAGCTGTCTGGACAGTGCTATGCATTGTTGGGCACAAAGTGGGAATGGGGCCGTTGTTCTTACAGTGGGAGAGATGTGGTTCTCGGGGGAAAGAACATTCAACTAACAAAGGGTAAACATTTGCATTTCTAATTGCATGTATAATATATTATACATAGTTAATTAGATAGCATAAGCAGATAGCACTATGTGTGTGTGTGTCTCTCTCTCTATGTTTATGTCCTTGTTTAGATCGTCTAAGGAGGTACAAGTACTGCCCACAGTCATGTGGAGAAGAGGTTTTGGGATTAGTATTTCCAGAGCATAGGTTAAAAATATATTAGTTAGACTAGAGTGAGAGTGTCTAAAGAAATGTAAATTTACTGACAAGGTAAATTTTGCACCACTGTGTGACTCTTTCCTCCCATCTGTAGCATTCCCTCCTAGAGGGAGAGTTTTTATAAGACTTGGGTTGACAATAAATCATTAAGGCTGAGGAGATCCTGAAACTGGGGGCTCAAGAAGTCCAGAATTAACAAGATTCCGAGGCCCCACTCCAAGGCTGGATAAACAGTAAGTAGCCACTAGAGACAGTCACTGGTACAGCTGCCTGTCATGTTCTGCAGGGAGCTCGAAGGATGTGGCTTTCACAGTTGTCACCCAGGCTGTGGGTCGGGGTGGGGGGGATTCAGCTACCTTTGAGTCACCCGGGCTTCTGTAAGAAATTATAATAAATGCATTATTTCACTAATCTAGACTTGGGCAGAACTGTTTTTTGGTCTGTCTCTTCATTCTCTCAGGTGAACAGGCATGTGTTCACGTCTCTCCGGGAATAGTCACGTGATGCACATGCTGTGGTGGAAAAAACTCTTTCCTTTAAATTGAGTATGGCTATCTGTGGTTTGATCTACAGAAAATCAGGCTGAACTGAGGCACACACACTTTTGATAGTTTAGTCATCAGCATATTTATAAAACTTCATAATCGTTGAATTGAACATGTTGTGCAATTTCACTCCTACTAAATTTCTATTTGTGGACCCATGAGGGATTCTTAACCATTCTGGAAAGACTCACACTGCTTCGTGCAACTCCATTATCGATACCCTAATTCCAGATACCCTAATAACTGATATTTTATCTTTTGTGTAATAACTATATTTAAATGCATAGATCACAATGTGGAGATTTAGCAGCATTACATTTGGATTTTCTGTATTTGACTAATCTCTTTAAATAGTCTTTTCATTACGAGATCTAAGATTGTGCATGTGGAGCTGTTAAGATGTGTGCTGAGGAACACTGCCCAGGGAGATGATGAGCTGAGACAAGGAAGGCAGCACACTGTCAGAAAGGGTCATCATGGCATGCGTGGAGGCTCTAATGCTGAGCTCGGGGCTCAGCTGTAAAAAAGGTTCCCTGCCAGACAGACGGTGTGTATGTGCAGATGAAGAAGGAAGCCAGTGCAAATACGCATGGTCACCTTACCCTGACTGGGGAATCTCAAACCCTAAGGGGCTTGGTGCACAGATTCTCACATGTGTGTACATGACATATGTGTGCTTGAGTGTGTGCACATGATTCCATGTGCTTGCATGTGCTTGTGTGCATGCAAGTTTGTATACATGTGTGCGCATGTGTGAGTGTGCATGTGTATGTGTATTCATGTGTGTGCCCATGTGTGCATGTACATATACATTGAGTATACACATGTATATACATGTGTGTGTACATATATACAAGTGTGACATGTGTATAAGCACTCATGTGTATATATGTGTGCTTGTGTGTGCATGCGTGTGTGTTCATGCATGAATGTGTGTGCATGTGTATGTCTGTGTGTGTGTGCATGTGAGTGTGCAAATTCAGGTGCGTGTAATCCGTGGTGGGTGTTAGAGGTGAGAAGACAGGTGGTGTTATTGGTCTTTAGGTGTTGGTCTTGCTTTTCACCTGGTTGGGGACATGCTCTCTCTTGGTCACTGTGACACAGGCCAGCCTGGCTGCTCCAGAAGTTTCTAGAGATTCTCCTAGCACCACCTGCCATCTCCCTGTGTGTCGGTCGGTCCTGGTCTTCCAGGCATGCCTGGCTGTTTTTGGACTTGAAGATTGGAACTCAAGTCCTCAGGCTTCTGCAGCAAGCATTTTACCACAGAGCCGTCATCTACACCCAGCCCTGAGGGTAGACTCCCATCTATTTCTTCCTCTCACCCTGCTGGAGGAACCTGTCTTGCTCTAAATGATGTGTGCTTCTATGGCTTTCAGTGAGATGAGCACATTAGGAGACATGCTTTGTACAAGTAAAATAAAATAAAATAAAATCGCACTGTATTAAATGCTCTCTTATATAAAGTACTGTGTTATATGCTACTGTTAAGCTCCACCAGAAATCAGTATATAGCATTATTATATTAAACACACTAACATTTATCAAGTTTCCAGATGACACGCAGATCTTTGCCACACAAATCTTGAAGCTGTGTAGGATTATTGAAGGATGCTAAAGGTGATGTTGGGAACTAGAGACCCAGTTGAAGAGAGAGCGCAAGGAGACTGTTCAGAGATGTAGTTAGTCTTAGGCGACTTTCACTTGTGGCTGCTCTGGTATTTGCCGAGTCTAAAAATGTCTCTTTGGAGGGAAGCATGCCTCGCACACGCGCTTTGTGAAAAGCTCTCTACAGACAGATTTCAGGCTGGGAGATGGCTCAGCACTTGCTACCCATCCCTGAGGACCAACATGCAGACCCCCAGCTGTAATAAATGCTGGATGGACATGGTGGACCGACACATATCCCATTGCTCAGGAGGCGGAGACAGGCTTCTCCCGGAATAGGCTGGTTAGTTGAATACACTGAATTGGAGAGCTCTGGGTCCAAGGGAGAGATTCAGTCTCAATAAATGAAGAGAGGAGCAATTGGGGAAGATAAGAGACTTCAGACACATCTGCACACATGTGCATTCTTGTACACGTATGGTCCTGTGTAAGCAAACACACATGCATACAACAATAAACACAGGCAAAAATCCATGGGATGGATGTCTTGCCTCAGTAGTGGTGATATAAAAATACTTCCAGGCCACAAACCATCATTTTCTAAGTAGAAAGTATGACTTTATAATGAGTTAAGCTGGCCATTACTTCAAAATATCTTAGAGAATTTAACAAATTGGATGAAATATATGAATCTCTTCTTTATTTTTTTCCATACTGGGGATTGAGCATACAGTTTCATTCGTGATAGGGGAAAATACCCTATGAAGGAACTACACCCCTAACCCTCTTTGCAAATACTGTTGAGATGCCGTCTCACTAACTTGCTTATTGAACTCATATTGTAATATCTCAAACTCCCCTACCTGGGATTACAGGCCTCTGCCATAACTCTTGTGTTGCAAAGACAAATCATGGAAAATCAATGTTTAAGTGGAAATGAATGTTACTCTTTAAAATGTATATGTGGCTCCTTGGATAAAAACCAGCCACCTAAAATATATGTCCATTGTAACTATATTCAGTTCTGTGAATAAAATGCTGTTCGGTACAGACTCAGGTGATTACAGGCCAGATGAGACCATCTAGGAATCAACTTTAAGGAACACACACACACACACACACACACACACACAGAGAGAGAGAGAGAGAGAGAGAGAGAGAGAGAGAGAGAGATGCTTGGGTCCACACTGTGTGGACCCACATTTGTTAGATGCATAAGTGAATATTCTCTCCTTTCTAGACATCAACGTTGTGTTCATGTAGGTGTGTGGATGCGTCTGTGCCTTTGATATGAGTCAAGGGACAGCTTGGAGTGGTTGGCTAATTCTATCCCTCTACTCTGTGGTTCCTAGGGATGGAACTCCAGTCACCAGGCTTGGTGTCAAGCGCCTTTACTGGCTGAACCATCTCCTGAGCCTGTGTGTTATCTGCTTATGGAGTAGTCACCACACAGATTCTATAATCATCGGGATTATGACAATGTAAGTATTTTACGGATACTGTCTAGAAGACACAGAACATTACATACATGGAATGAGAGCAAATCCTACCTGATTTTTAAGTAATCGATGATGGCGTTGGCTTCCTTGACATCGAAGATGTGGAACTCCTCATTCCTCCGCGAGTGGTTTGGTCCGATTTCTGCCATCACTTCCCCGAGCCACTTAATGCTGTCCTCTAAGGACATGTGTAGTGCTGAAATCAGAGTGAGGGGGGGACTTTCCGTTATCCTGATAGCTCTTGTGGGGGTACAGTAGTCCATGCAAAAATGAGTACAAAAGTTTGAAAATATCCTTATGTTTTATTTCCATCAAAAATCTTTAGGCCAAGTTTTCAGATAATAACACCCAGTTCTAGCCCAGAAAAGGAGGGTTCTTATTGATCTCCTCTTCTGAGTTCACCCTGACTTCCACAGTGGCTGAACCCATGATCCAGTAGATCATGATTTAATAGATCTAAAATATGCCCCAGTTTACCTTGTCCAGCATTTGTGGAGAGAACGCATAAGCCTCTGTTTCTTTGCAACAAATTATCATTGCTCTTGGGGTGAGTTAGTAGTAGGGTTAGTCTTGTTGTCACTGTGACCATATATACACACGGTTGTCTGGACAGTTCATCTCCATTTAAAAAAGCAAAACCATGAATATCTATCTAAATAACAATTCTAAATGGGAAGGAACATTTTAAAACAGATTTTTTTCACAAAAACTATTTTATTTTTCTTTCTTTTTAAATATTTTTTATTAGATATTTTCTTTATTTACATTTCAAATGCTATCCCGAAAATTCCCTATACCCTTAAAACATTTTTTTAAGGGACAGAGAAAGATATAGAAAACTTAGAGGAAAGCTGGCTGTCAAAGGTGGCTAGGAGACCCAAATCATGGGTCTCCTAAACTTGGCCTGAAGATAAGGATAAAACATATGGATGTTTTCAAACTTTATATACTTATTTTTGCATTTTATTTATTTTATGGTGTGTGTGTGTGTGTGTGTGTGTGTGTGTGTACACTGTCTACAGGGTAAAGTAAAATTTCATTGAATTGGTTCTCTCCTTTCACCCATGGGATTTCCAGGACTGAACTTGGGTCAACAGCCTTGGTGGCAGGAGCCTTTACCTGTTGAGTCATCTGGCACATCCTTTAAATATTTATATTAAAAATAGAATTTTTTTGTGTAAAATATTGCTGCCATTACAGACTCCAAAGCCCTGTAACCTGTTTGTCAAATGGGCCTTGGTGAGACTGTCAGGCCTGGAGGGAAATGATACAACTTCCTCACCATGACCCCCAATGAGCAGCTTGGTGGTTCTGGAAGATCCCCAGAAAGCTACAAATACACAACAGCAAAACACATGTGTACACAGCCAAACAACAACAGGACTGCACAGGCTCTTTCCTGTGACACTTGGCCAGCTGAAAACAAACATAAACATTAGTAACCTCAGACTTCACTCAATGGTGTTTCTGGTGAGAAAAATCAGTATGTACAATTTGTTTTGATTGGTGGTGGTGGTGGTGGTGGTGGTGGTGGTGGTGGTGGTGTGTGTTTGTTTGCTGTTCTTGTGGCAGGTAGAATATCATCTGTAATCTGTATGTCCTCTTGCCTCCCACCTTGGAGATTGGATGCTGGGAACTGGAGCGTCCACACGGTCTTTTCTGTCACAGGGAGGTAGGCACACACACTGTTAAGGCCTAGGTTAAACACTAGGCCTAGATGGAATGCTAAGGCCTGGTAAAGTGTTAAGGCCTCAGTGTCTGTCACCTGGTCAGCCATTATAAGGAAATGTTCTCATATGTTTCTGCTGTTATTAGAAAACTTTCAAATGCCAGGATTGATGATGTAACTGTTCTGTTCTGTGGATCTGAACCAGCCATGATAGAAGTCAGTAGAACTGTTTTGTATAGTTACTCCAATAAGCTTGGACCCGAACCAACCACCCAACAGCACTTCCTGCACCTGTGGATAAGCTTTTATGGTATAAGCTGCCCCTAGAATAGACCCCAGCATAAGCGTGATCTGAACCAATATAAGAAGCTTTTTAAAATAAAAATTCTATTTTAAATAGTGGTTAAGTAGAGTTTAAGTTCCCAAAAGCTCCCTGGGAAGTGACATCCTACGTGGGTAACTGACATCCTGGTTGGCAAGTTAAGACATGGATGTTACACAAGTCCCATCCTGGCATACAAGTGAAGACATGAATATTAGACAAGGCAAGTCCCCTGCCATAGTTGAATACCCAAACCAATGGATACAAGATAAATGTACAACAAAGACATGTTCCTAAGGAAATCCCCTATCCCTAAATCCTAATTGGTAAAATAACTTGGCACAGATGTTTGTGGATTTTGGGCTTAAAAACTCTGTAAGATCTTAACTCAGGGTCATGGTTCAGTTCCCAAATCTGGACCATGGCCCTGGTCCACCAGTCCTGAGGTGTATGTTCAGCAAACTATCCCTGACTGACTGAGATCAGGGTTTGTGTAGTTTATGAGGCAATTCCTGGACCCCAGAGGCAGCCAGAGGCAGGGTTGAAAGGTCTTGGGAAAATGTGTACCAGCTGAGTGTCAGGAGAGGTGACTCTCAGCTGTGGTGCCAGGCTGAGGTGCCTGAGGAGACTGCAGCTCAGAGTTGAAGATCTCTTAGGAAACCATTGAGAAACACCCTCCGTCCTACACTAGAACGGAGTGCTGGAGGACAAAGTTGGAGCTAGAGATGAATTGTGAGAATATATACTGAGAGTTGCTTCAGCCATGTCTAGAGTAGCTGAGTCAGGCACCTACCCTCCCTGCCCCCTTTCTCTGGAACGCACATTCAACATGTGCTAGATATCAAAAATCACTGATATGATTTTTAGAAGGACATGACAGGCAAACACTAGCTTACAATTTATTTAGTTCAACTTTTCTTCTATCTATAGCAGTTAGAAAGAAATGTAAAGTAATTTAACCCCACTGAGCACCACAATAAATATACCTGGTGCTGGGGGTGTGGAGGTGGGCCTGGAAACACAGTGACCCAGAAACAACTAGGGGTAATCCTTCTGAAGTCACCCCCTCCTACAGCTCATGATTAGCACGTGAGCCATGTAGACCTACGGAACCAGGCAGGGGCTTTTGCTTACTCTATTGGGTAAAACACAGTCCAACTGTACATTTCTCTACTCACAATAAACCCTAAAAACCCCAAAGTGGGAAGAGATTTAGGAAGGAAGGATGGATATGGTTGAGATGGGATGGGAGCAGGACATCATAAGTAGAAAATCCAACTCACTAATTCAGGATGCTGAGGAAGAGGAGACTTAAGATTATTGATTTGCATTCTGGATGGAATTGTAGTTATCAAGCACGGAATGCATCTGGTGGTAAGGGCTGTTGCTTGGCTTAGCAAATGACTGACCCTTTAGACTGCGGTGCCTCTGGCCTCTCTCAAAGTAGATTGCTTTGAAAGTTACAAGTGTTACCCATTCATGGATCTGATTCAAGTCCCACAGGGGAGTGACCAGATCGAGAGGGACTAAACCAAATGCATTCTGGGAGACCTGGGTAAGTAAGGAGACTAGATTTCTAACAGTAAAACAGCTTGGGGTGGGATCAGGTAAAGGGACATTGGCTAGCTTTAAACTCCTGCATCCAAGATGAAGATAACCGTGCTGCTGTGGGAGAAACACAGGAAGTGCACTGGAAACCCTTGGACGGCTGGTCTACTTGGGAGCGATTTCGAGTTGATGCTGCCGGTACCACTTCAGCGTGTACACCCATTTGTATCCTTCTCTGAATGTGCTGTTTCCAAGGGGTTCCACGTTTCCATCCGTTGGGCATGTGGTATTTCTACTGCAAACCGGCTTCAAGCTTATTTCACATATGTCGTTCATGGCATGTGGTGCTTTCTGGCCTTTGACATATGTGTTCTTCTTAGCACGTACCCATGTCTGGCCCTTTACCTATGTGCCATGTGCTGTGTGTATCCATGTCTAGCCCTTTGTATGTGTACCTTTCCTTTCATGTATCCATTTCTGGTCCACTCCATATGCGCTCTTCCTGGCGTGAAGCATCTCCCGTCCATCACATGCTCCTTTGTTTAGCATTCGGGCCAGGTTCTAACTTATCTTTGCCACTTGCTCTAGGTTTCTGAGTTATGCCTGTATGTCTGATGTGGCATCAAAGAGACAGACTCTTGTTTGCTGAAGATGACCTCATGTCACTTTCAGGAGTTGACTCTGACCCTGACTCTTCCCTCTCTGAATAATAGCATATGAATGATTTGTTTTCATCTATTGTTCAAGAAATGCTGATAAGGATGAAGTCTGAGCCTGGTGAACAGACGTGATCTTTTTTTTTTCCAGAAATATTTTCTGCCTTCAGTGGGTATAACCCACAGAGCATGGTCTTAAGATATGTCTCAGTACTGGCCTTTATATCTTTGAGATGACCCATTTAGATTTGGGGTGGGCTGGCTTATAAGCATGTAACACAGGCTTAGGACAAGGATCAAGTCAGAACCATGGCTCTTCCAAAGTGGGTCTTATGTGGGCAGGGCCACTCTACAACCATGAAGCAGGGCCTTGCTCCCTGGCTGGAGTGGGGCCTGATGAGTTTGCATGCAGGACCCCATGATGCCCTGGTTTAACTGTAAAACATTTCACCTCCTTGAAACCAACTGAAGCTGTATGTTTTGTTCACAGTCTAATTATATCAAAGGGTTTGAGAAGATATTTTCTTACCAGAGGGGGGGAAAAATGAATGTTTGCTTTCCCCTCATTTGACATTTATATTTTTACTCTCTCAAGCCTTAGCCAGACAAAACCTCTTAGAGGGTCAGAAGTCCAGGTTTGAACTGATACCGACCATGTGAAGCCCACCTAGAGGCCATCTGGAGGCCGAGGGGAAGGTGGGACGGATGGTGTAAAACGGAAATACTTGCTCACATTAGGATTGCGAAGCTCTTGAGGGAAAACATGCTCACCTCCTGCTCTCTTAAGAAGGTGCAAAGCTTGGGACAGCCACATCAAATGTCCTTTGACACTTTAATTTCTGTATGAGTGACTTGGTCAAGGTTTGCTTTATGTGCAGATCTGGCATGAAAAAGGCTTCCTGCAGCCCTGTTGCCCCCACTGCATTTCCCACATAACCCCAGAAGATTTTTTTTATTTTTATTTTTATTTCTAAAACCCATTCTTGCTGCATGTTAGGTTTGTCTCAGACTTTCATGTCCCCGCCTCTCTGTTCCCAAGTACTAGCCTTCATGCCTCCTGGCTTCACAGACAATTCTGATTTTTTTGTTTCTGTATTCCTTCTGCCTTCCTGAATGCATATAAATAAAAATGCTTTCAGATTTTTATTCTTGTATAAACAAAAGTGCATAGTGCTTCCTGATCTTTTACTCCAGTAATATGCCCACAGCATGCAGAAATTGTCCTTATTTTTTCCTTTTTCTAACTACATAGTATTCCACTTTAAAGACATATTGAATTATTTGGATTTCAAAATAGTTCCGGATATACAGAACTTGGCCGAAATATCAGCGTATCCTCAGATTTCTGTGGTTCGGGGAATGCTAATTAGAATATCCTTGGCGAATCAACAGAGAGAACCTTAGCCTCACTAAGAACTCCTGGAGGATTTACTATTCAATGAGAAATGAGCTGCCCCAGTTGTAACTAGGAAACAAGGCCGAAGTCCTTATTAAAGGAATCACAATGAAGCAAGAGTCTTGGCTTTTGACTGTTAATTTACACAAGCTACATTCCCTCCCCCTAAAACAACAGCGAGGGATCACACTCACTTTGAAGATTATGTAGTAGCATGTCCAGCAAAGTCATAAACTTGGAATACTGCTCGACAGAAAAGTTCATTTCCTTGGCCCAACAGAAGCCAGAAACATAGTAGTCCAAGAGGATGGCGTCGCGTAGGCAAGTCTGGAGATTTTTAAAGTTCATAAACACTCCCAGTTTTCTGTAATGACAAAGAAGAAAAATGCAGATATTAAAATGAGATTGAATAGTGAACAGTTTCCGGAAGTTTTGAAAGCAAGTATTTGATTGAAAGTTCTCAAGCACTTCTCATCTTAAAGTATTCAGTCACATCACCCCTTCTGTTCCCCTCTCTCTCCTTTCTCCCTGTCTCCACTTCTTTTTTTTTTTTGTTTTGTTTTTTTGTTTTTTTGGGTTTTTTTGAGACAGGGTTTCTCTGTATAGCCCTGGCTGTCCTGGAACTCACTTTGTAGACCAGGCTGGCCTCGAACTCAGAAATCCGCCTGCCTCTGCCTCCCGAGTGCTGGGATTAAAGGCGTGCGCCACCACACCTGGCTTGTCTCCACCTCTTTTACCTTTAATACCTAGTACTTTTTCTGCCTGAAATTCAACATTCCATGCAGGCTGGCATGCCGCTGACATTGTGCTCCTGGTGCCCCAGCCCCAGTCCACTTGCTATGACTGGGATTAGAGATAGCCCTGACAGGTGGGGCTCAGAGGAGCCCGCACCCCCCCCCCAGATACTTTCCCTACCAACCCAGCCACATCTCCAGCCAGGGTCTCCCTAGAAATCAATCTACTGACTAAGTTTGTTCCATTTCTGAAAGCAGACTGCTAAGTATTCTGCCCTTTTCTTTTTATAAAAAAACAAAAAACAAAAAAACAAGTTGTGCGCATGTGTATGTGTTTTCTCTGAACTAATATTTTTATTTTAATTTATTTATTTCCTTTACATTCCAATATCATCTCCTCCTCTACTTCCTCATGCAGATCCTCCCAGTCCCTCCCTCTCTTTCTCCTCTGAGAATGGGGAGGCCCCCTCTGGGTATCACCCCTCCACACACACACACACACACACACACACACACACACACACACACACACACTACCCAATCTCCTGAACATAGTCACTGCAGGTCTAGGCCTAGGCGCATCCTCTCCCACAGTGGCCAAACAAGTCCACCCAGTGAGGGGAATGAGCAGGATCCACAGACAGGCAACAGATTCAGTCTCTAACATACTTCCTTTCTTTAAGTCTATTTCTTATTCCTTCTTCTCTGAGCTGCCGTTAGACCCTTCTTTTTCTACATTTTTCTTTCTGATATTTACAATCTTTTCTTCTTCACGACCTCTTCCTCCAGCTTTTGTTAGTCTGTTTTATGTTCTTGTTGCGGTTTGAAAAACTCATGGCACAACACTTGCCTGTATTTTCTGTGTGTTCCTGGTCACGTCTTTCTGGTGGGGCCCTCGTCCTATCCCTTCTCTGTCTGTATGATGTGGATGCGCCGTCTCTGCACGGGTATTCCTCATGACTTAGCTATCTTGGAGTGAACTTAGTTGATGTCTGTGGACATCTGCTTGTAATGAAATGAAGTGAATGTGGAGACCTGGCTATGGTACAAACTATTAGCTGCTTCCTGTGTCGTGATACAAACTACTCGGTACTTCCTGTGTTCTGATAACAAACTCACAGGCATTTCCTATGTGGAGTCACTTTCTGTCAATTCTTTGAACACTTATTGCTGTTTTGGTTACTGAGGTAGAAGAAAAACATGGTTCATCTTACTGCAGTATAAACAGATATGTGTACTCCAGTTCTGCACACCCCTGTCTTACATGGCCAGTGGGGCTTCCTGGCATGGCATCTAGGGTTTTTTCTCCCTCCAGGAAATGCCCTGTGTCTTTCCTTCCTGCTAAGACCTGTGGCTGTGTGCATCTCCCTCAGACCATTCCCATCAGGTCCAGACGATCTGGGATAACGGTGGGGCATCACCTCCAAAGCTCAAGGCTAGGGCCTTCAGCTTAATTGGTTTTCCTTGTTGCTTGCATGTGGTTTCTTGGGACGAGCTGAGTGATGGTACCTGGGGCAAACTCACCCTACCATTTTTAAAAGAGGAAGCCTCTGTCCTTCACCATATTTAAAGCATGATAATTGAAACAAGTTCAGAAGTGTTTTCTAAACGTGTGTAACAGATCAACGCCCTTCTCAAGTGTTGATACTCTGAGTTATCTAGGACAATTGAAGAAAGAAAGACACCAGAGGACATAAGGAAACCTTGAAGGAGAAGGGAGGGAATAGCAGCCTCAGCTGACTGAACCCTGAGCAATCACGCAGAAGTGTTTTTTAACTGATCACACATTACACGCATTACACACAGGTGCAGCCCTGTCTGGGAAACCACAAGCCCTACATGAAGTCTGGTGATGTTAAGCAACTGGGAGGCGGCTTTGCTGTAGGTATCTGACTATTTTACTAATTCACAAGGGCGGGGTAGCCTTTCTTTCATTGTTCAGCAATCAAAAAGGAACTGATAAGCAGCTTTGATTGTTACTGGCAACCATCTTGTAGTCCTTCTCAAAAGCTTCCATGTCAGGAAAGTTAGAAGACAACTCAACTTAAAAACTGAGTTTGATGGGGACATTATATATAATATAGGCCTATGCTTATGCCCATTTATGTGTGTACATGCACGCAGTCTTTATGTATATGCATCCATTTAATAATGTTTAACATGTATATGTATATGCACTCAAGTGGGGGTCACAGGACAATTTGCTAGCTTGCCCTGGGATCTGCTGTCTGCCTCCAAGTACTGGGAATACAGGCGGTCCCCATGACTGCCCTGATTTAACGTGGTGGCTGGGGCCCCTTATCCCAGTGCAGGGTGAACACTGGGTACTCTGAGCATCTCCTCCGCCCCTCCTGGTTGCTTCTACAAATGATTTTCTAAGAGCGTTGTGTGTGTGTGTGTGTTTGTGTGTGTGTGTGTGTGTGTGTGTGTGTAATAAAGACTATTGACCCTTCTTCATATTTTTGGATACAGTGTTTACAAAGCTTTCTGAAATTCAGTTTTACTTTCGTGAAAGGAAGAAATTGGGTTATCTCCCCCTCACGCACGTACTTATTTTTATCAAAATGTTCTAGAATAGTTGTTCTAGTTTATAATTATCCTGTTTGCCTTTATTTTAATTTCAAATGAGTCTTGTGCTTACTGACAGGGGTTTATTCTATTTTATTTTAGATGACAATTTCTCTTCGGCACTTTTCTTATTATTGTTATGTGAGATGCATCAATGAATTGATTAATCTTGCCTGATTTTGTTATGTTAGATGCATAATGAATTGATTAAGCTTGCCTGAGGCAATAGGTCGATTCTTCAATTAAACCACAGGATGCACCCTAGTTTTTGAGTTCTTTATATAAAAACATCCTGAACAGTCTCTGCTAGAATTTGGTTCTGAAATCCTCTTCTTTCTGCAAACCAGGTTCTGATGATGTGTCGGTTCCCCCAGATAGCTGCTGTCCATCCCTGACAGGGAACTGCACGAGGCCTGCCTGTTCATGGTCCTTCCTTGGTTATTTTATCCTGGACATAAAGAGATGTCTTAAGTTTCATCCTGCTGAAACAGGAAATTGAAGTCTAATTCTCTTCTTGTTCCTAGTGTTGTGTGTAACCCAATATCCTCCCCCTCGCATTAAGGCACATTCGTTGCTGTGAGTTTCCCTACATTTATCTTGCCACTGACTTTGTTTTCGGCAAGGCAGATTCCACGTTAGCTTCCTTCTCTATTCTGAAAGTCTTTTAGCTCCAATGGCTCCTTTATGTGCATATCTTACCGGCTCTTTAATCTCCTGCCTTGTGGAATCCATTCAGTCTTTAGTCATGACTTTTGGTTAATGTTTCTTCTCACTTCTGCGTCCCCCCCCCCCATGTTCTCTTCATCTGCTGTCTGCATTCTGTGTATTCCTAGGTTAATATTTGACCTGAATACCTGGACGTGGTCCTTGCTTTCTGGTTCTATTTTTTTTTCAGTGCGTGTGTTTGAATGAACTCAACGATGACATTTCTAAGTTTATTTGGGTGGTTACTTTCTCACTTCCTTCCAACCCAGCTTTGTCCCACACTATCCCTCCCTCCCTCCCTCCCTCCCATTTCCTAGTGCCAGTGTAATCCTGCCCCTGGTTGATTCTCAGGGCTTAGTGTTGACTGTTTTATTCTTCCACAAGTCATTTCACTCCAAAAGAGGAGGTACAGGGAGTCATGCAGAGCAAGCTCCAGACACAGCTGGAACGCAGGTCCTCTGCAGTCCACTGGCCAGTTTGGTCATAAGGGAGGATGGAGTCAGAGAGCCAGGACGGAGGGAGAGCCACAGTCAGGGTGGGCTCGTGCTCAGGAAGGGGAAGGAGCTCAGTGGGACCGTGATGTGATGTGGCCAGGGGCGATGCAGCCATCTGCTTTGCCGCATTGAGAGTGTCAGCAAAACTACTCTGTCATTCCTTCGTGCTCTGGAACTTGGAACACCTTTCTCTTCTGAAGTGCATCACCATGGAAGCAAGCTCTGCAGACCACTTAAGCAGTTCAGAGCAGTCTGGCTGTAGTAACCTCAAGGGCTTCTTGGTAGACCTGGTGTGGTGGTGTCATAACTCAAAGCGCAGCACTTGAGAAGCAGAGGCAGGGGTGTTCCCCGGAGCTTGAGGTCAGCCTGAGTAAGGGAATAAGACTGGGTTTCCAAAGACACAGTCAGACAAAACCAAGGTTCGGTGTTCCTTCTGTGTTTATAAAGACTCTTTATAACTAGCCTCTATCATTTCAAAGGATTTTTAAAATTCTTTTTAATTTTATGGGTGTGGGTGTTTGGCAGCTTGCATGTTTGTCGGGGTGCCACTTGTATGTGTGGTACCCAAGGAGGACAGAGGATGACATTTGATCCCTACTCCCTGGAACCGGACTTACAGATGGTTGTTATACCATGTGGGTGCTGGGAATCAAACTAGGGACCTCTGTAAGAGCAGCTGGTGCATTTAACTGCCGAGCTAGTTTGTCTATATCTCTGGTTTTTGTTGTGTGTGTGTATGTGTGTGTGTGTGTGTGTGCATGTGTGTGTTTTAATGAAACTTTGGAGTAGATTTGTAAGTATTGCTGAATTACATATAAATAAGATATTGATAGCAGTTAGAAGTCATGAGAAGAACACCAGCCATATGAAGTCTATTTCAAAATGTATTTTGAATAATCCCTCATGTCTCTTGGGTTGCCTGTTGGTATAGAGAACAAAACTCATAATTGTGAAATGTAGGGAAATATGGTGATTTGTTGTAATTTATTTAAGTAGGTTTATAGCTTTTCAAACTGCATAATCTTGGACTATTTTGGTCACCCGGGAGAGGATAATTAAATTATACTACTGTCTTTTTGAAAAATATATAACTATCACTTACAATAATGCTGTTTTAAATTGAAAATGATTGCAAGCACATGTAGATTATTGTTACAGGAATTATATTTAAAAACATGAGAAAATTTAAAAAAATGGCTCCCAAGATAGCACAGTCCTAAAATTTGACATCCCTTTGTGTGCTCTCTGTGTTCGGGTCACTGGCAATGTCAAACCTGCTTCTGACACAGCCATTGTACACATTCCTAGATGGCTAAGGTTTATGTTGTGTTTTGTGTCTTTGGGTATATGGCCAGGCGGCCGGGGCTGTTCTGGAGTGTTCTGGAGTGTTCTGGAGTGCTTGAGATCCAGGCTGCCTGTGACCTGGTGAGCCTATGCTTCTGTCCCTGAACGAGCTGCTTTGTCCTGTCCTTCACCGACGGCTGTGACACCGGCTGTTTCCTGTGCTTCGCTCCTTGTATACACCCCTGATGCTCAAAAGTGTTTTCTGAATTCGGATATGTAACAACAAAGCACATTCAATAGCTGAAAAAAACATGTGTTCTGTAATGTAGGATCCATAATCACAGCATAAGTTACAATGTGGTGAAAACACACGATTCTAAAAAAAATCTAACATTTTATTTAATATTAGTTACTATTAAATAATAGATGTTTGGTATTTTTAATGCTGACATTTTACTTACTATTCATTACTAGTAAATTGGATGCTGGATTAAATATCTGTCACTTGCCCTGATTTATTCTCACTTAGTATTGAGTATTGCTGTGTATGACAAAGACCGCTTTCATATCGTGGCCTTCAAGTGGGATAAACATTGCACATAAAATCGCAATGTTTGTTATTAATACTGTGAGTAATTACTTGAAATCAATTTTTCAAATTGTTTTGTATTTATTTGTTAGCTGTGTGTGTATGGGTTTTGTGTGTGTGTGTGTGTGTGTGTGTGTGTGCACAAGTGTGGAGCAGAGAACAACTTACTGAAGTTGATTTTTTTTCCTTCCTCTGTGTAGGTCAGGGTTCAAGCTCAGGCACCAAGATCCATCTGTGACCAGTGGTGTGTGGTGTATGGTGTGTGTGTGCTTGTGTGTGTGTTTTAACAATCCCTAACCTAAGAATCAGAATTCCCAGTAAATATTTATTTTGGCAAAAATGGTAAAAGTATTACAAGAAATCACTTAAAACTGGTGAGAATTTTAGTTTTTTGACCAACTCTCAGGAAGCTGCAGACAGCAGACAGTGGGGTCCAGTCACTGCTATCCCTTCCCAGGAGAGTCTGCAAGTCTGCAAGTGTTGGAGGTGAAGTGCATCTAGGGTAAAATCTGTCAGTGTTACTTGCTTCTCTTGATGAGCTTTCTCTTCTCAGATTCCCCTGCCCTCGGGGATGGATGTCACAGCTCCTTCTCAGGAGGAAATCGCTTCAGTGCCACAGCATTTGTAAAGTCTGACTGTGGTCATCACTGATAGAGTCCTTTTCTATGTGTTCATTATGATCTGTGACACCTTGCTTGTGTCCTGCGTATTGGCTTGTGAAGACCAGGATTCGGGCACAGGCTCTCCAGTCACCAGGGTCACTTTCCATAGCCAAGGGCGTTTCCACTTGAAGATGGGATGACTATTTTTTTTTTCAATGGAGGATGACTAAAATGCCTTCTTTAAACTATTTGTGTGTTTATCCGTCTGTCTGGAGGGTTATGTGAAAATGAGTCAGGTGCCCACATGGGGCCAGAAAGAGTTTTGTGTTCTCTGGAGCTAGAATTCTAGGCAGTTAGTTGCGAACTTCCCATTGTGGGTACAGGGAATGGAACACGGCACCTCTATAAGACCATTACATGCTCTCTGCCAATGAGACACTTTTTGAGTTGCTAACAGACATCTTTAAGGAAATCATGTTGATTGCTATATCTGGCTAATATTCTAAACAAATGATATATCCTAGTACTGTATACCCAAGAGAGTGCAGCATTAGAACTACTGTGACAAATTCCATCTTACCTATACATAAAACAATACATGCTGTAAGAGTCTAGAGTATAGCATCGGTTTTTTTTTGATAAATATTGGTAAACTGCTAGTGTGCAGAATTTTCAAAATCATAACTGTGCTGGCTAGTTTTATGTCAACTTGACACAAGCTGGAGCCATCTGAGAGGAGGGGACCTCAATGTAGAAAATGCCTCCATAAGATCAGGCTGCAGTTAAGCCAAAAGGAAATATTCTTAATTACTGATTAATGGAGGAGGACCAAGCCCAGAGTGGGCGGGGCCACCCCTAGGCTGGTGGTCCTGAGTTCTATAAGAAAGAAGGCTGAGCAAGCCATGAGGAGCAAGCCAGTAAGCAGCACCCTTCCAAGGATGCTGAGTCAGCTCTCACCTCCAGGTTTGAGACCTGATTACATTTCCGTCCTGACTTCCTTGAACGATGAACAGTGACGTTGAAGTGTAAGCTCCCACAGCAACAGTAACCCAAACTTAGACAATAACCTACTTAACTATTAATGCTCGTGGCATATTTACTCTATTATGTAGTTAATGTTAGAAAGGGATGCCCTGTAGATTATTGGACATATTGATAATTTCTTGCATGCAAGAGAAGAGGGTGGATACAGGTGGCTCTTGGTCAATATTAACAAATAGGTTTCCAATGCATGTTAATCACCAGCAAAGTCTCCTGAGCTAGACAAAGTCAATTACTCTTGGATTTGTGTGTGGATGTGGGTGTGGGTGTGGGTGTGGGAGTTGGTGTGTGCCTAAGACTTGACATATTCTAGTACAGACCGTAATAGCACATAGTTTAAATTAAAAGCTTAATATGTCTAACCAATGCACCGTGGTCACTTAGCAACGAAGCCTAGAACTGGTCTCTACTTAACGGAGACTCTGGAGTAACTTACTCTTGAATTCCATTTACGTTCTCTTCTCCCAGCAGGTCAATGATCTGGTCAGAGGAGAGTATATCTGGAGACAGAATCCTTTCATTCTCCTGGAATTCAAAATTTTTCTATTAAAGCAAGTCAAGGAAGAACGAGTTATCTGAATCATATGTTTTGCGAGTACTGACCCCAGTGATATGAAAACCTTTGTTATTTTTCTTTTCTGTTGTTATGTGATAGTGGCTCACCTCTGAAAAGTCACATGGTTAGAGGGCAAGACAGCCTATCCTCAGGTATATGCAGAACTGAGGGCTGCTTCACAATCCAGCAAACACTGACTGTCTATTGCTACATATTAGGTGTCTAACTTCTACATATTCCTGGTTGAACTGCAGGCTCAAGAGGGGGGCTTGCTCACTCCAAGGAGTTCAATGTTGAGTCAGGAAAAGGGACCATAGTTGAACAAAACCTGAGCCAAGCATGGTAGGGACAGGGGTCCAGGTCAGGTTCATCAGAACACATTGTGTGCATGGATTCAATTCTCAAACAGCTGGAAGGAATATTTCAAAGAAAAATGAACACGAGACATGAGCTGTACTAAGTGGGGCATTCAGCCTCTTAGCAAAGACGAGGACAGGAGCATGGCTGAACTTCACAGAAAGGGGGTCGGCGATCGACCCTTCAGGACCAGCATAACCAGGACCCTGTGCACAGAAATTTAAAAAATCATTTTCTATGTTTGAGAACCCATGGGATGGCCACAGTGAGACAGAGTGGGAGTGGCAGAAAATGAAAGACACAGACATACAGATCTAGTTACTTGGGGAGAAAAATTCAGGGTAGAAAAAATTTGGGTCGCATAGAGAGAGCTATATAAGGTTTTATGTAGATATAAAGTTATATAGGTATAAAGTGAATCTAGTTGTATCAACCCTTTGAAAGTCAGAGCTGGAGCAATGATACCTGATACCAGAGCCACTGTTCTTACTAAAAATGTGTGGGTTTAAGACAATCATCTTTTAGCAGAGTTTGCCTCTTATTAGTTTTAGTGTTAGTAATAGCAGCATTTAAACGAATGCTTTTATTTCTGGTCCTACTTTAAATGAGGCCTCCTCCCCTCCTCCTTTCATACATATTTTGTATATATGAATATAAATATATGCACATATGTGCACACATATACACATGTATTCCATTATATATACATTTACACACACACACACACATATATATATATAATATATATATATTATGTTAATAATATATATTATTAATAACATAATATATATTATTTAGATTTTCTATGCTACCTTGCTCTAGAAAGAGTATTAAGTGATTGAAAACCTTTGGTCTTTCAGTGCATACATTCCGATCTGTCCAGCCGGAAGACACAACAGCGATTCATAAACAGGCTAAACTTGCCCACCCGTCTCTGGCTCTCTGCGCCACTGTGTCTCCAGCTTTGAAGCTCCGTGGCTTTGCCGCATGGTTGACTCACATCTTCCACCTGCTAGATCTTAGCATCCCTTCCAAAGTCAAAATGTTAAGCCTCCGATTAGTTACCAGATAACCTTGAGCCCGATTTCTCCTTGGTGTCACCTAAACACCCCACATTTGTAACTGCACACCTATTGTTGATGGTGTTTCATATAGGAAAGTCTCTAAAGAGCCTCATTAGAGGAAAGACAACAGGTCCATCGCATGAGGAAAGAGGGCTTTCCCAGTCAGAAGGAACATGAGCTTGTTGACAAACGCCAGATGTTGAACTGCGGAGCAGTGATGTGTTAAACCATGACGGAGTCTTAGGCAAAAGAAAAGTCAGGAATATTGTTGCTGTCTTAATTTTAACATTTGATCCATTCCAGCATCTCCTGCACCCACTTGGATTTTATAGTGTGGTCCACTGAAGCATCAGCTGTCTGCATCACTAAGGTACTGGCTGGTACCTTCTTAGATGCTGAGCTTGGTGGAGCCTCGCTCTCCTCATCGTGACCTTCCCACAGGGCCAGGGAGCCAGTTATGTGTAAAATGACATAACTAACTAAAGGAAAGAAAGACAAAAAAAATAGCTATTTAAAAATATAGGTAAAAAGGCAACTCTCTGGTATGATTAAATAATAAAGAAAGTGAATGTCTGCCACAGCAGGTGGCAAAGCATTAGAAAAATATAAGGAGGTGGGAGATTTTCTAGGAAAATGTAAATTGTCAAAACTTAGTGGGGACACTTGAGGGCTCCCAGAGACTGAACCACCAACCAAAGAACATACATGGGCTGGACCTAGGCCCCGTGCACGTAGGTAGCAGATGTGCATCTTGGTCTTTATTCGAGTTCCCTAACAACAGGAGGTGGAGGGCTGACCCTGAGCCTGTTTGCCTGCCTGAGGATCCTGTTCCCCTAACTGGGCTGCCTTGTTGGCCTCAGTGGGAGAGGATGCCCCTAGTCCTTTAGTGACTTAGGTACCTGGGGGTGGGGGTGGGGAGAAGGTAGTTGGTACCCAGGGTGGGGGACCTCCCCTTCTTAGAAGTGAAGGGAGTGAGGATGGGCTGTGCGACACGTTGAGAGGTTGGGAGAAGAGGGGGCTGCAATTGGAGCAAAGTGAACAAATATAGAAAATGGAAAAAAAATTATTGAGGATAGAGGAGGAAATTTATTTGATCAAACAGGACCCAAACTGGATTCAACCTTTTGTAAAGTCATCATGCCCATCTGGTATTACACTTGGTCAAAACCTAGGTTAATCAAAACCTAGCTTAATAATTTTAAGCTTCTAAGAGTTCAGTTTTTAAAAGCTGCCCATCTACATAGACGATCCCAAAGAACAACAAAGAGAATAGAGAAATCCAAATCAGTAATTAACTTGGACTGTCATCTGAGCTAAAAATCCATTTGGCAAGTGTGGATCCCGCTGTGATTAAAAGACAATAATGGACCTCCCCCCGGACAGAAACTGTGACAGCGAACACAAGTTAATGTCAAATTCAACATGGATTCTGTGGATAAATACTGACCAGGCACCTTCTAATCTCAGAAGCAAAGCACTTGGTAAAATTAAATGGAAAAAGAAGACAAAGTCAGACCAGAGACTTATTTGCCAAAACTAACAGCCACCATCACGTGGGACACGGGGACAGTAGTCAGCACTATCGAACCAAGAGCTGGAAACGGGATCCAGACGAGGAACTTTACTGTAATTCGACATTAGAGTCATTCTTCTCTATTATGGTAAGGAGATAAGAAAATGAAATATTCGGCTTAAGTATTAGACACAAAGGAACAAAAGGGCCTTTATTTGAAGATGACATCATAGTGTCCTTAAGAAGGCTGACATTGTACTAACGCTCGGCTAGGAAACGGGGTAAGACGGTTATACATAACATAAATACACAAAGCCGGCTTTTTTTCTCCATTTGAGAAACTAATTAGAAATGGAAATGTCCAAAGTTATTGAATTGTGCCTTGTTCTGAGTATAATAAAAGCATAAGAATTGTAACAAAATTCTGAAACCCGGTCAGAACTTGAGGGATAAGAATTGATAAAAGATATGTAGCAGAAACTCCTTCAGATTCAAGGAATAAATTCCTCTCACATCACAAATGTAAAGCAAAGACAATTCTGAATTCCAGTGGGATTTTCCCAGAACTTTACAAGATAACTTTTAAATTCTTAGGAGGGGATACAGACACTTAGAAGGAGTTAAGATGGTGGGAGGAGCCTTCCCAAACTAGATGCAAAAGCTCAATATATAAACAGTGTAACGCTGATAAAGAATGGACAGTCTCCTCAGTCTGGGGAGATGGTTCAGTGGGCTCAATACCTGCCAGGTAATCACCAGGGCCCGAGTTCAGATCCCCGGGAATCACTTGGAAAGCTAGGTAGTGGACATTAAAAATCCCAGCACTGGAGCGTCTGACACAGGCAGATTCCTGGCGCGCCTCTGCCAGAGCCTAAAGCAATAATTCTCACCTTGTGGGTCCTGACCTCTGTCCCAATGCTCTCTGTTTACATTATGAATCGTAACAGTAGCAAGATTACAGTTATGGAAGTAGCCATGAATATAACTCTATGGTTGGAGGTCACGACAACATGAGGACTGTCTTAAAGGGTCACAGCTTTAGGACGGTTTGAGAACCACTGGTCTTGGGGAATTGGTGAGGTTCACATCCTAGTAAGAAGAGGCCCTGTCTCACAAATTAAGGCGATAAGGGACTTGAGGACATCCTATGTGGACCTCTTCGCTTCCACATATGTTCGTGTAAACAGACTCACATACAGACACTAGTCAGTGGAAAAGAGTAGCAATCTAAATTGCATAATTTGCACACACACAGAAAATCTGTATTCTGTTTCAATGGCTAGTCCACTTACAGTACCCCTACCTATTCTGTGTGTCAGGGAAGAGACAGGCTGGTAAACTCAGCAGGGAGAACCATCATTCCAAATACACACACACACACACACACACACACACACACACACACCCCTAACATACATGCATATGCATACATATAATTATATTATTTAATATATATCATATTTATGAAATGTAATAATATTGTATACTATTGAATATATATACTGGGCCTGTGAATGGCTCAGTGGGTCAGTTGCTTGTAGCTCAAGTCTGATAACGAGGATTTGATCCTTCGTGTGCACAGCGGAAGGAAGGAACTGACTCCCCAGTGTTGCCCTCTGACCTCTGCATGTCCCCTGTGGCATATGCAAGAGCCTCCTCCACCAATGAATAAGAAGTTAGACTTCTTAAAGACTTGCTCTTATAGCCTAAATCTTTTACTATCAGAAGACTGAAAAATGAGCTGGGCTCCCCTGAGAGAAGGGGCAGAGGGAGGACGGGAGGGATTAAAGGGGTTTGTAGCTCGAAGCACAGCAAGAAACTAGCCGGGCGATGTCTCTGCATCCACGCGCTAATACAGACTTTTGAGGTCTAATTATGTTATTTTTTAATATTTTTTTTATTTTTTTTACCATTGCACATTCTGCCCAGGTTGACCTGTGTCATACAATGGTTCATCCACATTCAAGTATCATACTTCCATCATAAGAAGTTTCTAGGATGATATTGAGAATGTGTAAACTTGAAGGTTTGCTACTCAAGTTGAGCCCAACAGGGTGTTTTGGAGGACCCACCCCTAACATTCTAGAGGACCATCAGAGTGTAGATAGATCTGCCTACAGACTCCCACCAGACATACTGATGATCTATCTCTAAGACCATCATCAGCATCTTTCCCTGTAAGATAATGTCTGCATCCCGGTGACTTACCAGAGGGGCCAGGTTTACATCCCCTGTTGGGAACATGCTATGACTCATTCAGCAACCCTGTAGCTCTCTTATGTGAGCTATGCCATATTCCTTTTAATAATTAGCAATTTTGAGGATACTATTTATGAACTAACTGGACAGGAGGTTGCAGGATCTGAACTGGATACTTATTTATAAGCTATTTTTACACAGTATAGTAGCTATCCTTTATTTTTAATTTTTGTTACTTTTTTTTCCCTTTTCACCTTGTACATTCATGGAAATAAAGGCTGAAAGTTTAACCTCAAATTTCAAAAAGGAGGTATTTTTGTCCAATATTACTGAAGAAACTGGACTTCATAGTTCAGATGCTGGCAGGCAGAGCTCATGAATTGTCCCTCACAAAAAATCTCTTTTCCTGGTTCTGTGCCCCATGCCCTGTGCACAGGGTATCTCAGTGTAGACTACAGTTTCTGGTGACCGCCTTGTCTGGCATACGGCAGGCTGCCTGTGATATCTATGTGCTAACACAATTGCTTGAGGACCTACTATGTGAATAGGACAACCATTTTTATTCTCGATGTTGCCCATCACCAACAACACATGGGGGAACCTCAGTGATTGAAGCCTGTGTTTTATTTCTGATAGCCTTGGCCAGAAAATAAATAGTTCGTTCTTGCATGCCTCGGGTGACAAGATGGCCTGCTGGCTGAGTCAATATGAGTCAATTCCATTTCGATATGAAATTTACCAGAAAAGAAACCCCAAAGTGGATCACTATTAAGGGGGTCACCTCTGCAAGGAATCAGACTCAAGGGCCTTTCTCCTCAGCAGCACTGGTACTGGCCTACAAGGGTCTTTGGCCATGTTTTCTTGCCAACCACAAAGTCCCGAGAGGCCAGATGGGAAGTCCCAATGGTGGACCATCTTGCTGTGTTCTTGGACTCGGTTTTACAGGTCTGGGAAATAGAGAACGCACTGCTGAATATTAACTGTCATTATTGGTTAACGGATACTGCTAAGTAAACCCATGGAACAACTGGATTTCCTCAGTCTCTTACTAATAGAAAGACTGAGCTAATAAATATTGAAATATATATTTATGTATCTGTATATGTTATGGATATTAGCTCAGTCTTTTTTATTAAACTCTCTCCCTCTCACCCTCCCTTTCTCTTTCTCTCTCTCTGTCTCTCTCCTCTCCTCTCCTCTCCTCTTCTCTTCTCTTCTCTCTCTCTCTCTCTCTCTCTCTCTCTCTCTCTCTCTCTCTCTCTCTCTCATACTGATTCATTAAGCCTCAAATCACTAAATGTTCTTAGAAAGGGCATTACATTCACTGGTAAGTTAGTGTACGAGCACAAGGAAACATACAGTCATAGAAGATTTTGTATATGTTTAAATGACACAGAATTTAATTGGAAAGTTTCCTATGCAGGTTTAAAAATGATGTTAACTTACATTAGCGATCACAAGGGAGGAATGAGCTTAGGATCCAGTTTATCATGTTAAAATGTGCATTTAATGTATGCTAATTTTATTTAGAAAGGCTCATGGGAGAGCCTGCAGGCTTAGTGGCCTGCCTGCAGTACTGGGGGACTTGGAGGGGGTGGGGTGGGGACTGGCTTGCTCGCTTGTTGGAGAGGAAGGCATGAAATTATTGGCTTTGTGCTTCCTGACTGCTGAGTCTGCAGTGAATACTTATCTTCTTCACAAAGACTGTTGTTGTTTGGACTAATATGGAAGCTGAACAAAGCTGTGTTAATTAACACTTCATTATTCACTCTTCAGAGTCTTAAAAAAAAAGGAAGGGAAAAAAATAACATCGTGGAAACAGTACTTGATAGACTCAGCGAGGAGGAAATTTAAACATTAAAAAAAAAAAAAAATAGATGCCTTCGCTGATGCACTTGTGGCTAAATTCTTAGCAGGGAGTTCAGCGCCTTCTTCCAAAGCTGAACACCTGACCTTCATCACTGGGACCCATAGGGACAACCATCAAGTGGTCCTCTGACCTGTACACTGAGCACTGGAACTGGAACTTTCATCCACCCACCCACAAATAAGTGAAAATATAATAATAATAAACCTTTAAGCATTAAGTCTAGGGTCAAGATGAGTTAATGCTCCCCACCCATTGATAGCTGATGCTAGGAGGGGGGCTCATAAGGTGACCTTGTGTTACCTAAGAGGTCCCTGGAGTACCAGAGACAAATTCACTATGAACCATGAGGCCAGGGGCAGAGAACAGACTCTCAGCTCAGGGTGTTTGGTCTTGTCTCCTGGGACAGGGCCAGGTGACAACAGAAACTAACCATGACTCACTCAGAAAGCAGCAATCTTTAACACCTTTTGAACAGTTGTTGATCTGCCCAATCAGTGGCACTTGCAAAAAGGGGCTGGTCCCCTTTAAGATCAGAGATTACTTTCTGTTTTTCCAGTTAAAGATTTGCATATCTGTGAGGCTGTGTGAACCTGAAACTTTCCAGATTAAGCTCACAGGGTTTGTGACGAGCTTCAGGGGTCCTGGGAACCTCTGCCCCAAGGATCAGCTTGCAGGCCTTTACCGGTTGAGTCCCAGGCAACTCTGACCTTGACCTTGAGTGACCTTGGTATTAACCAAGGACCCAGTACTGGACTTCCCGGAAAGGGGCGCATACCTCAGAGTCAGAAGTGCTGTCTGCTGGCGTCACCCCAGGGGTGGTCAACGCCCAGGAGGTCAATCCTGTGGACGACGCTGCCACATTTTCTCTAGAGGAAGCGGCCTTCATCGCCAAGGCAACCGTGGTGGGAGGCAGTGACTCCTAACTGGAGCTCAGGCCCCGCCCACTCATGGGAGCCTGTGAGGCCACCTGCTGCTCGAATTACGTTGGAAACCGAGAAATTGACTTCAGTAGCAATTCCGGGGTTGACGCAGAAAGCTAACTCTAAAAGGGAGATGATAAGCGATTTGAGGGCTTTGGTTCTTAATGGTTGATCTTAAGCAATTTTTGTAACGTTTAAAAGTCTGATCCGTGGCATTGTGGTCTTCAGTAGGAAAAACTGACTCTAATTTTAGAGGTGCATATTTAGCTAGCGATGGAAGGGGCAACTTACTCCAAAATACCGAGGGAGGCGGATGGACTTGTGAATTAAAATTGCGAAGAGGTGGGGCTAGAATACTGTCTCCTCTCGCAAGTGTTTGAAATTTCTATAAAACAAAGCCGGGAAAGAACAAGGTATTAGATTGGGAGCCTCCACACATACCACCTTGGTAGCCCAGGCTGAAGATGACCTTGAATTGCTGATCCTCTTACCTCCGCCTCCCAAGAGCTTACAATCAAGGGCACCATACCCACTTTATGCGTGCACAGACTGAGCCAAGCGTCGCCTGAGTCCTGGGCAAACACCATAACCATTGAGCTACAAGCCCGGCCCTACATATTTGGATGTTTTGCTTATTCGATGCTTCCTTTGGCTGTGGGATGCACCATACACTTTCCTGCTTGGAGGCTGCTACATACGCAAGATGCTTACTCTCAAATCCAGACACTACGGGGTCGGGGTCGGTTCCCCCATGCATAAAACAAAATTCCAGCCCCTAACAGCTTCAAAGCTTTCCAAAGAGATCGAACCGATTATTGCATTAGAAATGTTCAGGGGATCTTGGCACCTCCTAGTGTTCATAGTGCTGGTATCTGTGTTAAACTTTCCTGACTGGATTCACGCTGTGCAAAGCAACCAGCTTACCAAATCAGAATGCTTCTCTCCAGTGGCCTTTCAGAGGAAATTTAACATGCTGCTGTACTTTGCTTTATAACCATGTCTGTCCCTCAAGTGTTTTTGTAGTTTAAACCCGAATGCTGGTATAGCCCACCTGTATTCAAGGGTCCTCTGTAGCTTAGTTCACATAGGTTCCATCTCTTCAAGCAAGTTGTAATATCTCTTTTCCTTGGAATTTTTACTCTTCGAGGGACTGACTGAGTTCTCAGTACAAAGTATTAACTCAACAACATGGCTATGACTTTTAACCCCACTTTAAAAGGATTTTAGAATGTGTTCAATTAGTGAAAATACAGTCAATTCATAGTTATTGCCAGACTTCTATGAGCCACCAACTTCCAAACTCATTAAAGTGTTTAATATTTTTTTCTCTTTTTTTTTCCTCTTTTGATCTTTACTCCAAAGAAATGGAATGCAGCTAGCTACCTTCTGTGAAGTTAGAATGGCTCACATTCCTGCAATTTAGTGCTCGCTAAACTGCAAACACATTTATTTCTCCTAAGAGTAGTTTGTGGTTTCCTCCAAAGGTGGGATGGATTTAGCTGCCCCTTAGTTCTTTTGCCCTCTCTTTGGAAATTTTACAGCTTCATTTCTAGCTTTGGACCCCAGAAGTAGATGGAACACTGCCCTAAAGACAAAGTCATTGACAGGCATGGTACCTCAGAGAAACAGGCAATTCCAAATGTTACCTTAATACATTCAATATTATAATTTATAGAGAAGTGAGTTTGGAGGCGATCATTTAATTTTATGGGGTAGATTGTTCACTCCGACCCCCCCCCCCGATATAGAATGGTGTTGAGAACCCACCAGCCTAAAGCTTTGACTTCATCAGTTTGGGTTGATGTTAGCCTCCCACTTTTGGGGGAAGACAGGCCAGCAAGGAAGACATCACACCGGCTGGCTCAGCTAAGGCTTCCTGACCAGGCCTCTCTTGAACTTAGAGGCTTCTAAGTGAAGCCTGCAGCTTTCCAGGTCTCAGCTTTGCCCTGTTGTTTTAGTACTGGAAAGGAAAGGAGAGCATCGACCTTGGAGTTTATGGTCATTGATATTATTATTATTTTAGTGTTCTCTGACTAGCGACCGGCACATTTACAAAATGTGGGATGGTAGACCCTTGTGAGAGTGAAAGCACTCCAGTCTCCAGACCTGTGGCAAGGAGTATTTTTTTAGAACTTTGCTAATTCGAGTATAGGTTGCTTCTTGAAGAAAGGGTGTGCTTTGAAGCCCCAGAGAAACACACACGCAGGGGCACAGGAAGATACTAATTTGAGGATGAATATTGATGGTTTTGCAGAGAACTATGTGACCAAACACAGTGATCCCGAGACCTCGAAGTTTCTTTTTATAAAGGCTAACCATTTCTGTGTCACTCTTTATGCGTCTATTCTCCCTGATTCATGTTATATATCAGTCAGGCTCCTCAACGATAGACAAAATGATGGCACAAATGAGATTCACAGTGTCTTAAGCATCCAAACACTGTCATTCCCAAAGTTTTCAACTGAGCAATTGATACTAGTGAACTTCTTTATTGGATCAGGCCAGAAACACTACATTCACCCTTTAAAGACAGTGAGAGGAAGCAGAATTCTGGAACTCCAATTTAGACAGCCTTTGAAGTAATGCAAGATTGTTTGATATAAAAAGGAAAATACATACAAAGTTATTTAATTGGTAAGTCATTTCCCTTACTCATCTGTTTAGTTTTCAGCAAGAATAACATTCTAGTCTGCATTCTGTTACTATGATTAAAAAAAACTCTACAAAGTAAGGTAAGGGAATAAAGGGTTCATTTGGTTTACACTGCTAGTTTACAGACCATTGTTGAGGTGAGTCAGGGCAGGAACTGAAGCAAAGAACATGGAGGAGAACACGGAGGGACTCAGCTTGCTGGCTTTTTCTCTGGAGCCTGCTTTCTTCTGTCTTATACATCTCAGAACCACTTGCTGGGGGATGGTGCCACCCACAGTGGGCTGGGCTCTTCCATTCTAACCATCCACCAAGACAATTCTCCACAGACAAGACCATAGGCCAGTCTGATCTGGGCAAGTCTTTAACTGAGGCTTATTCTCTACAGACAGTTCTTGACTGTAATAAGTCAGCAGTGAAGACTAACCAGTAGAGAACAGTCAAATAACTATGAAACATATTTAACGTTTTCACATCCTCTAGCTAACCCTCGGAGCTCCTCTTATTTCACCTAAGTGTCTTAAGTATATAGCTTCCTGATGGAGACATGGTGAGATCTTATCCTGATAAAACATGCTTAGGAGATGACAATCAACCAATCAACCAAACCAACCCACCAACTAACCAACCAACCAACCAATCAACCAATCAATAATAAAAGCTGATGAGCACAGTCAACCTTGTTCATCTGTGAACTCCATAGCTCTCTGCTGCCCCATGCTCCTTCTGCCACACAGAAGTCCAAGCACACAGAAGCAAGTTCTCCGGCCCAACCTTTCTGAAGTCATAAACTGGAGTATACAATTCCTTCCTTAAGTTGCTAGAATCAGGTCCTGGGGTCACAGCAACAGTAAAAGCAACTGATGTAGTGAGTCATCAACAGAGAAGAAGCACTGTTTCCTTGACCGAACCTGACCATGTTCTTTGTCCTTCATAGGCTTCTAGAAGTGGCCTCTGCAATTTGGTCTGAACAGGACTGGAGGACATTCATGGTATATTCCAGAAAATAATTTGTCTGCAACTTATCTTTGTCATGAAATTCTGTGGAAGATTGGCTTCAGAGTTGAACAACACACGACTTTGGCAGAAAAAAGTTTCAGAGCAGCTTAGCATTCAGGCTCTGAAATGGTCATTGGTGGTCACTTGGAGCCATATTTATCTTGAGAGTTAGGAGCCAAAAGCAAAGTCTGAGGAATTAAAGAACCATAATTTTGGTGAGGAAGAAAGGTGTGGACCAACAAGAGATTAGCACCCATTACAGAGAAGCAAAGTGTTTCACACTTTGGTCAGGAGGAACATGCCACACCCCACCCATCTTTAAAATACCATCCCTGGTGACAAGCACTTTGCTCCTAAAGAGATGCCCAGGGAAGTGTTTTCCAAGGTTTGTTTTCCCAGACACTCAGAGCCTGCTGAGGCTGTGGTTCAAGGAAATCCAGCTACTGTTGTGCTGCTCGTAGATCTTGGCCTTATACATAGTGGTGATCTTGTAGGTTCTGATAATGCAAATGGTTTAGAATCATGGGTTCATCCATTAGGATTTATGGAATGCCTGCGAATCCCGGCAGTGACTGATAGCAGCAGACCCTCGCAGGGAGTTGGTATGTGAAGCTGTCAAGCAGAAGTATAAGGTGTGATGAAAAGATATTGTCAACTCCAAGAATGCAGACCATGTGACGTGGACATCTCTGTGAAACAAGTAGACCTAGCCTTTAGAAGAAGAACAAGACACGTCACTTGGCATTCACACCACAGGGCTACATGTCAGGTGTGCCAGGTGTGGCGCCCCATGGCTTGGTGCTTCCCATCCAGGATGGGCATTCAGGGCATGTGGTAAGAGATGGCCCTCCTTCCTATGCCCTTCCTTTTGGATGGAATGCCTATTCTGTACCTTTGCTTATTGGAATCATGTCAATTGTTAATTGACTTTTTTTTAAAGGCTTTGAATCCAACAGTTTGCCTTAAGTCTCAAAGAGGACTCCAAAATAAGTGGCTTCCTATAACCTAGGGTGGATATGGCAGTGAGTTCCTATAGAAAATTCTCCTCTCCAAAATCCTCAACCTTCCCAGGTTGAGATTAGTCTGCACACCTTCATTCTCCCTTTGTGCTGAATTCTTCTGATCCTCAAATAAATATTTAGTCTTTTTCTCTATATCAGGAATCACGATCTTTTCCTGTCCCTGGGGATATTTAAAAGATGGTTCTATAAGGGGTTCCCTTTCTTTCTGCTCCGTTTATTGAAAGGGTTGTTCCTCATTTGTCACCCCTCCCTAGCCACACCAAGCCCAGCAGTCCCTACCTTCTTTGCTACCCAGTGGCTGTGCCCTCAAGGGTTACCACTGGATCCTGCCTTTTGTGGTTTGTGGAGATATCACCCTTGCCTTTTGTACCTACTGTAGACTTGTCTAATAGGCCTGTGGACTACAGGTGTAATTCTCTAGGCTCCAAAAGATAGAACTACCATTCCCTCTGCCTCGTGGCTTATGGCTGGAATTGGCCAATGAGAACCCAGACAATTGGACAATGAAGGGTCATGAAGGAGGTCAGAGCATTCTCTCAGGTCCCTCCTGCTGGGCAACAGGTTAGCAATAATTGGGTTCTTATAGCAAAGATATTGAAGGCAACACCCCATCCTTCAGTCCATCAGTGGTTACAGCTCTCTCTGAGTTTGGGTAACCTTTACCAGTTTGGAACTAAGAATGTTGGTTCCTTCCTGCAGATAGCTTAGCCCTTCTTGACATCTTTCATAAATATTGACACAGTTATAGATGGTTTCAGGGACTGGAGAGATGGCTCAGCCCGTAAGAGCACCTGCTGGTCTTGCAGAGGATGGAAGTTCAGTTCCTGGAACCTACATCCAGTGCCTCACAGCATCCTTGTAATTCCTGGACCAAGGAATCAGATGTCCTCCTTTGGCCTCTGCAGACATTGCTTGCACACAGCCATACAGACAGGCACATATACACATAGTTAAAAATAAAGATAAAGCAAACCCATTTTCATTATTTTCCCTGTTTTTAAAACTATCTAAAAGTGACTTTGTGCTACTTAATTAATAGCAGGAGACTATTCTGCTCTTCAAACACATTTTTTGAGCTGTTGTGCCCTTGGGAATCCAGTGAGTACCTTGATCGAACAAGAACTGTCGCCTTTTCTATGGGACCTCTCAACTCATTATATATATATATATATATATATATATATATATATATATATGCTTGTTTTATCTGTTTTACATAATAGTTTTCATGCAAATTCTTCTAGGAAGGATTTTGAGCTTTAAAAAGTTTTGAAAACCACCAGATAATCTCTAAGGAAGTTTCATCTCCAAAAATTATATTACCATATAATTTCCCCAAGCGTCCATTGCCTGAGCTGTTCCCCGCAGCAAATATGCAATGTGACTGTTATTGAACATTTCTGGTGTGCACACATGTTTATGGATCTGGGGAAGTGACGTCACCTCTGCAGCTCAGCGGCTCACCGGAATCACGCTAGCAGATGAGGGTGCTGAGTCTTCCAGGGCGTGGGCAAACCGACCTCGTGTCTCATGGGACAGGCAGATGGACTGGGAATGAGCTCCTGGGATTCCAAGAGAGGTCTGCCCACTGCCTCACCTCATCCTATCACAGAGATGGGTTCATAGAATTTTATCTGGACCCATCCTTCACACCTTCTAGGCCTCTCTCCTCTTCTCTCTACCTCCCCTGACATTTTTCATTAAAAATGCTCACTCATCTAGCATCTTTCTCTTGCTAGATTAGCAACTCTAGTCTATGGTAAGAAAAAAAGTTTGAGAGGATATAGCCTCACACCTACTGGAAGTGAGTGAGTCTTTGCATTTTACTGGGAGACCTTTGAAGATGGAAATTTCTTTTATAGCTCAAAGAGTGAGTTCTTACGGAGGATTGCCAAACTGGGGCTTACCCAATGGAAATAGGAAAACCCTTCTGATGCCTTCTTAGACCTTACTGTATACGTCATCTCATATACCCATGTCTGGGTCTAAAACTGTGATCGCTTCCATTGTCTGCTGTATGTTCCAATAAACATTTGAAGAGTAGCGATGAGAAATACAACTCATCAATAGAAACTATGCTTGCAGGAAGGCTTACCCGCAGTCTCAGTACGATACTGAACTTCATATACTAATTTTATTTAATACTTGTGTGGGTTCTTTCCAGATGAGATGCCTTTTTAAATGCCTTCAAGGTGGACTGCTCATCTGTACTGAAGGTGGTGAAGATGTTCTTGTGCATCCTTTTGAAGATTTCAACCCTCTTACGCTCATAGTGCAGTTTTCTCTGTCATAGGACAACAATGGGAATCTCTATTTTAGGATGACGGTGCTTGTCTCTGATCGCTGAGAGGCCAGATCCATAAATGAGATGGGGCTGGTGTTTCCCATGCCACAGATTCTAGACAGTGGATGACGGACTGTCGTTTCCAACCTATAATTTGACTGCAACCACATTGTGCTCTTCCACACTGCTATCCTGTTTGTACCAGAATCCAGGAATGGCTGGGGTACAATACAGTCTAGTAACTTCAACCACGTGATGTTTTTGACCAGTTTTGACCAGTTAAGTGACTGTAAGAAAAAAAATTCTTTACTTTCATGAGGAAAAAAAAAACTTTAAATAATTCATTATGCTAGACTAAGTATAAATTTAGACTGCAAAGGAAAAATAAAAGGTGAAGATTGGGAGGAAGATAAATGAAGGAAAGCTGGATGACAGAAGGGAAGGATGTTGGGAATTCAGTAGAAAGTTGACCCGGGACCGTCCTGACCTTTGGCCACACTTCTGCCACAGAAGTTTGATGTGTGGGGCGAGGGTGTTCTGGTAGGTTCTGTCTTGTTCTGAAATCACCCTAGTGATTGGTTGGAAGGTTTCTGGGACCACGTGTGATCTTCATCTTTCTGGACTGTGGTAAGATGGCCTCTTTTGTCTCATTTGGTCATTAGACCCTCTGAAAATAATTGGTGTCATGACCACAGACACAGAACTGCTTGGGGCAGCTTGGTTGCATTTCAGCTGCTGAATAAGGCAGAGAAAGTAGAGAGACTTTACATGACTGAGAGAACCCCTTATCTGGCTAGTCCAGTCCTGATGGGTTACCACTCAGGATCTGATATTCCTCTTACCTGTCTCAGGGGAGCCCTGGTGCTCAGGGGTCTCCATCAGCACTTGGACACCATGGTCTTATGTCTGGAAGTCAAGAACAACTGATAATGAAGCATAATATGCTCTGATGTCATCTTGCTGGTGTATCCCCTGAAACCATTGGCAGATCCAATGTCGCTCTCTTGAGCAGGCAAGAAAGTCCATTTTTCCTCTGGCCATACAATTGTGGGGGTGGTGGTGCTTATTTTCAGGAAGCAGGGAGTATTGAACTCTGCATGGATCAAAAGAGCCTTTCCTTCCCTCTGTGCCCAGAGAGCTGCCTGCTCTCTACCTGCTGGAGCCCAAGTCAGGAGGGCTGCAGTGACAACCAACGTTTGAGCTGTTTCTATATATGTAGAGATAAAATCAATCTTTAGGTTAATTTTCCATTAATTTATTTATTATGAACTTTACATCCCAATCGTGGTCCCCCTAAGCACATCAAGTCACTGCCACCAAGGCCATACAAGACAGCCCAGTGAGGAGAATGGGATGTACAGACAGGCACAGTTAAAGCTCCATTTGCATCCAATGCCCATCCATGGAAGGGTGCCCAGCAGTACTATTATAGAGTGCTAGAAATGAAACACCAGTAAAAGAAACTTCCTTCCCAGTTGGAGACAACTGAATGTGTAGCTGACAATGTGCAGCAAGGCATTTCCTTAATTTGCCCAGGCTAACCTTGACCGTGACCTTGCTTTGTTGACCAGGCAGTCTTTGAACACTCAACTTCCTTTCCTAGCTTCCTTAGTACTAGCCAGGATTATAGGCCTATAGAAATGTCTAGCAAATCACATGGTCCAGTGGCTTGGTGACATTGTCACAAAAGCTTGGCCAGCAAACTAGACCCCCTCCCCCCTAAAAAATCAACACCACCAATAAAAAAAAAAAAAAAAAAAAAAAAGAACCTCTGTTCTCCTAGAAATTCCTGTTCTGTGAGTTTGGAAGCCTTGTGCAATTTCAAGATGGAAGCCAGCCAGTAATTATTATTTTGAAAAGCGTTTTGTCTGTACCTGAGAAGTTAAGATCTACAAAGAGCAGCTTTTGAAAACGGGAAACTGTATTCACTGTCTGATGACTAATGCAGTTTTCATAAGAAACAGAGAAGAACACGCTGCGGGGAATCAGGAGTGCCAGGCTGGGGGAATTTAGGCATGCTGCAGTTTTCAGTCAGATAGGGTAGGCCTGGGAGGAAAAAGAATATCAGTCAAATAAAGCTTATCATCTTTGTTATCATAACCATCATTCTGGCTAACTGCTTTTTGTGCGCTATCTTCCTTAAACCTCACAACAGATGTGATCACTGGGGCTTAAAGGAGTTAATTATTTACCCAGCATTACAGAGCTATTTAGCGGAGGTGATGGAATTTAAACTCAAGACTATCAAATTAAGAGCCCATGTTACAATACACTGTATTGTGTCTCAGAGCAATAGTCTACAAGCAGTATTCAAATGTTCTACTAATATTTAACTTGATATTCGCTTTTTAAAGCACCTATTGTTAGTCATGTTTTCGATTTGTAATTAAAAGCATGTACTGAAATATGCTATTATCCACACATGATCATACTGGAGGGCCTCCATCTGTTAAATTGAGTGTTAGAGATGTTTTGCTTGTATGTAATTTTTTTAAAATCCAATCTCCATGCCTTTGAAAAACATATAAATGTTTCAATTTTTTCATGATTGAACAGAGTCATGAGACGAGGGAAACGGTACAGTGGATAAGGGTTTTGCCATGCAAATGGGAGAACATAAATCCAGATCCCAAGCACCAACGTATATAGCCAAGGGCTCTGGTGAATATTGTACTTCCCATGATGGAACGGCAGAGACAGGAGGGTGCCTACCAGTTGAGCCAAATTAGTGAGTGAGCGCCAGGTTCATTGAGAAAGTTTGTCAAAATACTCTAAGCTGGAGAATGGCTGAGGAAGCCCTTTGCTATCAGCCTCCAATGACCAGCTATGTGTGCACATAATAATAGTATCTAAATTAGCAGCGCAGACAGCACTGGGGTGACTTTAATACGACACCATACACACGTGTCATACGTTTTCTTTCTAATGAGCTCTCAGTGAGTCCACGTGGCTTGAACTTGTTACAGGGGGATGCACACCTGATTCAATCCCTCTACCTTTGAGCTGCTCGGAAATTTTTTTTGAACCAAGGCCTGACTTACCGCAAGTGCAAGTGGGCGTGCGTGCCTGCATGCGTGCATGTGTATGTGTGTGTGCACATGCGTCCTGTTGCACATGTGTAGATATGTATTAATCCCCCTAAACTGGGGAACAAGACAAGGTTGTCCACTCTCTCCATATCTATTCAAAATAGTGCTTAAAATCTTAGCTAGAGCAGAAAGACCTCTGAAGTAGATCAAGGGAATATAAGGGAATACAACTTGAAAAGGAAGAAGTTAAAGTATCATCATTTGCAGAGGCTATGACAATATACGTAAGTGATCCAGAATACTCTGTTTGGGAAACTCCTACAGCTGATAAACACTCTCAGCAAAGTGTCTGGGTATAGAAATTAACTTATACAGATCACTAGGCCCCCTATACACAAAGGATATATGGTCTGAGAAAGAAATCAGGGAAACACCTTTCACCGTAAACTCAAATAATATAAAGTATCTTGGGGTGGCCAAGCAAGGGAAAGACTTGTGTGATTAAAAACTTTAAGGCACTGAAGAAAGAGACATAGGTTTTTCTACATTTGAATGTTTGGTTTCCTTTCTGGTTGATGGACTGTTTAAGAATGATTAGGGGGTGTGGCCTTGTGTGTCACTGGGGGTGTGCTTGGAGGTTTCAAACACCAATGCTAGCCCCTGTCTTGCTAGCTTGATCTATCTATCTATCTATTTATCTATCTACCTATCTATCTACCTACCCAACCACTTATGTATGTATGTATGTATGTATGTATGTATCCATCTATCTATCTATCTATCTATCTATCTATCTATCTATCTATCTATCTATCTATCTTACAGATCAGATGTGAGTTCTCAGCTAGTTCTCCAGCACCAGGCCTGCCTGCCTGCTGTCAGCCTCTCTGTTATGATGGTCATGGACTGGTGAAGAACCAGCTAGCTCAACCTTAGGCTTAAAGGTTTCTTACGGGAAAGATAAACTAGGTTCATTCCTGTTCATGATGAAGCCTGTTTCTCAGGGATTGGGCTATGCCCCACCCATCATCTTAACTAACAAATGGTTCTGTACTGCCTGTTCCAGGAACAGCAATCGCGCCTTTGTCTCAAAAATGGTTTACAACCATTTCTGAAAGCCTACCTTGGTTTCAAAAGGTTGTGGGACCACCCATGACTGCCTGGCTATGACGGCCTGCTGCGATGACTATCTGGTTATATCCACCTTGCAACCATGTCTTTGCTTTAGGAGTCTGCATAGGACTCATTTGTTATGTTTATGTTCTGTTCCTGCAACCCCACCTACTTTGCTCTCAAAATCCCCCATTTGGAAACCCCGTAGCCATGGGCTTTTATCGGTCTTTTGGATCTATCCAATGCAGACCTCTCAAATTCCACTTTAAGGGGAGGCAGTCAGAGAAAACAAACAAACAAACAAACAAACAAACAAAAACAAACAAACAAAAAACTTGCTTTAATTTATTGCTTGTTTTAGTTAATTTTCTGATGATGATTTGGGTTGACGGTCTTTCTATTCTCATCTTTGGGATTCACATTGGCCCTCTGAAGCCCCAAGCAAAGCCCCCTTTATTTCTCTGCATACACTGCCTTGTACATGGTGTCTCTTACAGCAATAGAACAATAACTCAAACGCCTGCCAGCGTTGGTGAGTGTGTAGGTGAGTATAATGAGGATGACTGTAGTCATGTAAAAATCATATCCCACAATGGAGAAATTAAAACACCCAATAGATGGAATTAAGGAGATAAGATACAAAGTCATTAGAAACACAGATTTCCCTTCCCAGTTAGAAAAGAAGGTGGGGGCATCCAAGAAGTGTTTTACAAACTGGACGTGAAAGGTATCTTTGTTTTTCTCGTTTCTGCAATAAAATACTCTGGCAACTTAAGTGTAAAAGGTTTATTTTACCTCATAGTTCAAGTTACAGTCCTTTATGATGGTAGAACAAAGCAGGCAGGGCCTTAAAGATGCTGGATGTATGGAATCCAGAATCCAGAAGCTGAGGCAGACGCATGTGTGCCCCTTGATTCTCAGGTCCCCTTCTCCACATCCTCAGTTTGGGTTCTGAGACAGGAAGTGGTTCCACCCACAGTAGGCGGGACTTCCTGCTATAATGCAAATGATCAAGACGTGCCTTGAAGCCAGTCTCCCAGGTGATTCTTGATTCTGCGAAGTTGATGATTTACATGAAGGAAGCATCACAAAATACTAACAATGTTACTAATGGTGAATGAAATCCAAGTCATTCATAATGTGCTTGCAAGGCTGGCGGTCTCACACGGGCAGGGATGGTGGTAGTAGGTGCGGGTGAGCCTCTTTACTCGACACCAGAATATCGTTTCTGCATCTTCCGATGAGAAATTGGCTAGAAAAAAAATTATGTTCCCTAGTCTTTGACCTGGAAATTTTATTTTCTCAACTGTATCTTGAAGGCATAGTTATATTATCTAAAGAATACCTCCTTTAAATTTTAGTGTACAATTCTTACTAATTGTAGGGGAAAGAGATAGTTAATGCCCAGTAATCAGAACATGACATAGAAAATCAACTTAGATTCATAAAACGAAATTTCTCGTGGTTGCAAAGAAAGGTGCTTAAAAATCATTTATCATAAACCGAGAGAGCAGTGCAATGTAAGGAATATGTGTGCAATGTTTCTGTATGTAAAATGAGATTATGTGTGTGTTTGTGTGTATTATAATCTGAGAGTTACAGAAATGCTGCCTAAAACACCACCTTTCAGCGATTTCTTTTTTCTTATTTGCACTTCGCAAATTTTCTGTAATTAATATGCACTGTTATTTTTCCTTGGAGTAGAAAATTTCCAAGTTGCAAAAAAGCACGGAGAACAGTGTGATGAACTCCTGTGTGCCTGTCATTCCATTTTAACAATTTTCTGCTGTAGTTTCAAAGGGGGAAATATTGAAAGAAGTTCAATTAGCTAGAAACCATTTGTATTCACATCTCCTGAAATGACATACTAGTCGTGATTCATTACAATACATTTTATATCTTCCCTTTAAAAAACCATGTTTCTTGGCAGCCCAAATACTATTTTTAAGTACTGACTTCATTGCCAAAAATTTGGAGAGGAAAGCTCAAATTGCTTTAATGTTGTTAGGAAAGACAGATCAAACAATAGGAATATATATGATGATATATGCTTGATATATGATATATGGTATATGATTGATATGTTTTATATATATATATATATATATATATATATATATATATATATATATATATATCATAGCAAAACCCATGTCTTTGCATTATGGATTTTTTTGTAGGTCTCTTCATCCATGACCAAGAAGATGGGTGATAGCATCCGAAAGATGATGTGGCCAGTGTGTAGCCCCCTCCCCCACTATCTCTCTTCATCAAGTTTGGGAGTCAGAGAACCTAGCCTAGCACATTTATGGCAAAGGGCCATCCTGCCATCTGCTCCAGAAGCACCTTCATTCTTAAATCCAGAATTTGGCATACAGTGCATTTTATACAAGTGGATCTTCTAAGAAGCTTCTAGAAGAAGTTAAAAGCTACATGCCTTCCAAAGGATTGTGTGCTTACATCCATCAAAACAGCCTTCCAAGAGTTTAAATATTTTCCCTCTGAAGAATAAAAGAGAGAGATTCACAGTGTCCCCTGTAGTATATTTATAACTTGGATTCTTTCTTCTACACTCCTGTGTTTTTCTACTGAGCATTTAAAGGCCCACTTTTCACACTGTGCATTAGTGGGTGTCTGCACACTTTGATGGACTAACCCCTCTGGAGAACTTTAATGTGTGCTTTTTAAAAAAAAATCACCCAGGAGAGCGTGGTTTTGGAAGGTGGAAGGCTGCTTATACCTTTGATTTCCAGTAGGCTCGAGACTGTGTGGCTCTGAGACACTCCCTATAACTGGACTGTAAAAATGATAAAGCCACGACAACCTGAGCATCAGCGTAATGAGTGGCCTGCTTTCATGTGGAGAATTGTCAATATCTATTGGCATTTGTTCTCATGGCCTATATTGGTCTACATTATATTTATTGGTTCTGGCTTGATTACACTGCTCCATTAACTTGGTAATTCCATTATAGTTTAAAGGGGGGAATTTTAGCTGCTGAGTTTTAGTTTAAATTTTATGCACAGCCCAGAAGTGTTTTGGCCACTGAATACATTTCATATAAATCAAACAAATAATTAATGAGTAAAAGGTGTTTTGTAGGGGCAGAAAAAAAATAGAATTAAGATAAGGAAACATTTTAATAATACACACTAAGAAATGGCTCATAGAGGTTACCACCCTGAGCTGTGTCAGGGGTATTCTTGTGCTTCTCAGTTGGTAGGAATACCCACCCCAGAGGGACAGTCATTGCTGTGGACATATATATTAAGCCAATGCAGGCAGTGCAAATAATAATAGAAAGTGCTTATGGAGCAAGAAAATGGGCCAATATGTTTGTGACTGTATTTTAAAGATGATTTTGTAAAAATTTGATGCGGAAAAATGTTTACCCTGTGAAAAGTTCTAAGAGCTGCCAAAAGGATTGGTGGAGGGATGGCTCCGTTGATAAAGTGCTTGCGATAGGAGCATTGAGTGTGGAGCTCAGGTCCTCCCATCTGCACAAAAAACTGGAAGTTGAGGCACATCCCTACATACTCTTGGTGGTGGGAGATAGAGCCAGGAGGCTCCCTGGGGTTTTCTTGTGAGCTAGTCATGTGTAATCAGTGAGCTTCAAGTTCAGTTGGAGACCCTGTCTTAAAAAATAAAGTGGAGAGCAAGAGAGGAGGAGATCTAATGTAAGCACGCATGCATGCACACAGGTGATATACCAGGAAAGGGCTTCTGCATCCTGTGGTCAGTCTCATCCATAAAACCTACAGAATACGATGCATTATCTTAAGGTCACGTTTATGAGCAAATCATAGGTTACATCTGGCTTTAGCCTTTCTGGCTTCTGTCCGAGTGTTTGCCTAACATGCTGTTGTCTTCAAAAGATCTTACAAAATGATAAAAAGCAAATGCTCTCAAAACCCTGAGAAAACACACACACACACACACACACACACAGACACACCCTACTTGGCATTTGTCACCAGGAGCAAATTTCCTTCAGGGTACTCCAGAGCTCTTAGCTGAAGACCAACACTATCAGTTACATAAATAAATGATTTCACTGGGATTGAAAAGGTCTGGCAGAGGCAATTAATTTTCATGAGCCTTAACTCTTGACAAAAATCTGTGTGCTTGACATAACCTATTCACCTGTTTGTTGTCCTCCCCGACCCCATCCTGTTAACATGGGGGGGGGGTTCAGATACAAGCTGGAATGTATGGTGAAATCTCCATAATGGAGGGAAGTTGGGCTAGGAATGCCATTTGTAGATTTTTGAGATGGTTTGTTGACCAGTTAGCAGCTGTAATGACTTCCTTCCTTCCTTCCTTCCTTCCTTCCTTCCTTCCTTCCTTCCTTCCTTCCTTCCTTCCTTCTTTTCTTTCTTTTCTTCTTCTTCCTCCTCACCTTCCTCCTCCTTCTCTTCCTCCTCCTCCTCTTCTTCCTTCCTTCTTCTTCTCCTCCTTCCTTCTCTTCTTCCCCCTCCTTCATTTTTCTGCACTCAATGCTGACATTTCACTTTTTCATCCTTGGAGTCCCGGAGAGAATGTCTGTTAGCCTTTTGGGCTGCTTCTACAAAGTCAATGGATTTTAGGAGCGTGGGGACATTAACAGCTACTTCAGGGGTGGGAGGGGTTGTATAGGAAGTTTTGAGCAGGACCAACAATTTAGGCAATGACACTAACAGCTGGATGGCCCTTCCTGCAGTAGCAGCCCACCTGGGCTGATTTTGTTAGAACAAAACGGATTGCTGTCGATCCCATGATGTTCACAGAGAAGCAGCTTGTGAAGCTCCTGTCAGCCTGCCACTCCCTGCCACAGTAACACAGCACAGAAAAACAGGCCACGATGACGTCACTCCGTGACGTCATCACAGCAGACTTCCATTAATACTTCCGTCATTCTTGATGTGAATGTAACGCCTGGGCAATTCATCTTCAGTAGCAGAATCTTAGTGAAAATTGCTTCTTTGCTTTGCTAGACATTGCATTAATGCTGGTTCAAAACCCATTTAACTCTCTGAGAATGCAAACAAGCTGCATCCCATCCTTCACTGTAGCCGGCATCCCAGCAATGATCTACGTACGTGCTAGGGCTTATGTATGGCATACACAATTCTGCTGTGCACAAAATATTCTACAAGTGAGCTACCTTGGCAAAAATTAGTTTTCATGAGCTTAAGAATTCGCCACTCAACTCGATGATTGATTGACTTTCTCCAACTTCACTTCTTAAAAAGAAACAAAAAAGAAGTATTCCCCCACGTTTCCATCAAGGCCCTCAATCTGCATTTTTCTGTTTTTTCGCTGCATTCCCCAGTGTCCCAGAGAGGGGTAGAGGCTTCTAGAAACATGAGTTCTTAGAAAAGGAAGGAGCTGAGACATAGAGAAACCATGTGGTCTTGCTGTGAATCATCACTGATGCGAGCCAAGGCTAAGCTGGGCAGAGTATCAAGGCCTGTTTTCTTTCCAGGTTTTGCTAACTCTGGCTGAGTTTTCCAAACATTTCAGGGGAAGTTCAGAGTCTCTGCGCTGGATTCCTGGATCTTTTCTATGACCCGAAAAATCGCTTAAGCTTACAAATGTCCTCAAGATCGATGTTACCATACCTTAGAGAGAAAAAAATCAGTTATAAAAGGTGTTCATTTGGATACCGTCCTCTGTATGCCCAGACATGAGAGTGGGAAATGATATTATATTTTAATGTAAAGGATGATTCAATTTTTAATGAGGCCAAACAGCTGGCTGCATAGGTCTGTGAATTGGTTTTCTCTTCTTGTTTTCTTTTGGTAATGTGGTTCCCATTATCCTTTTCCATTCTGCCTCATTGCTGCTAAGCACGTGTTTAAAAACACAGTTAAAAATTGGTACTCTTGGTCCAATTCCAAGGGGTAAAATCAGCCCTAAAAAAATGAATCCCACAGTCTTAAGAAGAACCTTCCTTCCAAAGCATGAAAGAAAGAAAGAAAGAAAGAAAGAAAGAAAGAAAGAAAGAAAGAAAGAAAGAGAGAGGGGGGAAGAGAGAGGAAGAGAGAGGAAGAAGAAGAAGAAGAAGAAGAAGAAGAAGAAGAAGAAGAAGAAGAAGAAGAAGAGAAAAGAAACGAAAAGAAAAGAAAAGAAAAGAAAAGAAAAAAGTAAAGTACATACTAAACTTTGAATAAAAGAGCCATAAACAACTTTGGGAGCCTCCTTTATGTTGTAATGCACATACCAGCACGATGTCTTTATCAATTAGCACAACTGTTTTCTAACATCCGTCTATTGCAAGTATGTAGCTATTTGGTTTATGGTTATGATTACTCTCTCTCTCTCTCTCTCTCTCTCTCTCTCTCTCTCTCTCTCTCTCTGTGTGTGTGTGTGTGTGTGTGTGTGTGTGTTGGTTACAAAGAGCAAAAGCTAGGGCAGCAATGTCCAGAGAAGCAGTAATACAGAAAGAATTTATGTCAGCAATGAATCTGTCTTGCTTCATTTATGGTTATTTATGGTCATGAGGTAGATACAGTACCTCAATAATCTGTGTATGCAGAATAGAATAATAAAATCAGGCTGTAATTTCATCTCTATGAGTTAAAGTGAAATGCATGTGCACACATTGTATTTTGTAAAATCCATCACTATTTTTTTTCTTTCTTTTTTGTCTTTTTGATTTTGGAATACTTTGCAGCAATCGTCCACGGGAACACCTCTGGCTCTACCCGGTTCAGACTTCTCTATGCCCTTCTCTCTTTCTAGGTGTCTGGCCCACCGCACGACGACTGGGGTAGAGTGGGCGAGGCTTGAGGTGCGACTTCTCTTTTTTTAACTTAGGCGTTGCTGTTCATGGCCAGGGGAGAATCTCCGGTGTTTGATTGACAGGCTGCACACACGTGGCATCATTCTGATGAGACACTGTGCATTTCAGGAGGATTCCTGGACTTCCGACTGTCTTACATTTTACATTTCTTCTCCCCACTGCACAATACGGACTATGTTGTAAATTTTCTTCCTAAGACATAATCTCTTTTGCTAGATTTCCAGACGCAATGCTTATGTTTAACTAATCACTTTGAGCTCTGATTTTACAATTATGAATACTTGTAACCACTGAGTGGAAGATATACAGTTAATTCCTATATAGTTGGGGAGTTCTTATACTTAGGAGTGATGAATGCACTTTATTTTCTTGTTCTCAGTATAATTTAGCTGTTATATAATTCTAAACCATTGGCTCACGGAATTCCTGAAAATTTAACAGTCATTAGCACTTTTAAGTTTATATGGGATGCCATTTCCTGTTGTGCGTTGGTACACGCAGACACATATATTTATATATACATACATATGGGCCCACATTTACACTATGTCTATAAGCACATATAATCTTACTGACCTATAAAGATGCTGGAAGCACTTAACCTGGAAAATATTAACATTTAGCATAATAGTTTTTCCCTTTTTAAAACTGAAAATAAAGCTTTTTTCATACACCATGTTCTGATCCACTCCCCACTGTATACTGTTCCCACGACCCCATCTCTACTCGGATCCTTCCTCCTGTCTACTAACTCCACACTTTCTCACTCTCTCCTGAGAAAACAAACAGGCAAATTAAAAAATATAAACAAGATAAAACAACAAGAACAGAAAACTAACAAAAAGAAAAGAAAGAAACAAAGAGCATGAGAAATGTGTGTGCACGTATACACGCACACACATACACATATACACATGTGCATGCACACACACCATAAAAACCCATAACTGGAAGCCATAATGTGTAAAGGACCAGTAAGGTATAACTTAAAAAATCCCAAAGGAAGGAATATGAGATAATGAATAAATAAATAAATAAATAAATAAACAAACACCCCAAATGCCATTGAGTTCACTTTGTGTCGGCCCATCTACTTTTGGGAATGGGCCCTATTCTTACATGTGGTTTGAGGACCCAAGGAGACTCCCTTGGAGAAAATTAATTTTTCCGTAGTGAGTGGTCAGTTGAAGATAGATTTTTGGTTCGAGATGGAAGCACGTGTTTGCGTTGCCATGTCAGCCTGAGACCCTACTACAGAAGGAAGCGCCTTTCATGATGGCTGCGTGAACCCCTGTTTTGTGAATATAGCTGAGTGTCATTACAAGTCATTTTACTGTTATGTTCCTTTAGTAAAACCACAGTGTTTGGCTTTCCCCTCGGTCTATGGTTTTCTAGTCTCAGATTCCACTTGAGCAGTGTCAGCTCTGCATTCCCTTCACGGAGTAGGTCTTCAAGGGGAGAGTAGTTTTCAAACATAGTTTTCCATAAATTATTATTTTAACAAATGCACACATGTATGTATGCCTCTCTGTGTATGCAACACATGTATTCAGGTATCTGTGGAGGCCAGAAGAGGACATAGGATCCGGGAACTGCAGTTCAGGCAATTGCGAGCCACTCCACCTGGGTGCTGGGAACCGAACCCAGGTACGCTGCAAGAACAGTAAGCTCTTTTAACAGTTGAGCCATCCCTCCAATCCCTCAAGTACATTCTTTAAAAGGATGAAAGATAATCTGAGGAATGGAAACTTAAGTGAGAACCTGGTTTTTAACTAATGCGTCAAAGAGCAGCTTGAAGCCCCCGGAGCTGTTAAGAGTGGCACGCAGCTCTAGAAGCAAAAGCCTGTGTTTGCGTTCTTTCCATTTCAGCTACCATGCGCCATAAAAACTGAGCATGCTCGGATGTATTCTTACCAGCCATCTTTATGGTGGACATCGAGCATGCTCTCTGGTGTTCCCATGGTCTATTTTAAGTTCTTGAACCTTTGCTCTGCCATCACGAGTTAAGCATAAACTTTAACCTTTAGTTGACCCTGCTCAGAACCGTTTCCATCCTGAAAACGCTCTTTTGAAGAAGAAATGACACTGTTCTTACCAGCGGCCAGTGGTACTTCATCCCATGCATGTATTTCTTGGCCTGTTTTGCTTTGTACATATCAAGATGGGAACGTGTGTGCGCATTACACCCGTTCCTGCCCTCCCTGCTCTTCCCCAGAAGAGCAGGACACTTCAGGTCGCTGATTGTTGGGTTGGGGTAAGACGGAGGTGCCTGGTTCTAGGCATGCTGCAGTGCGATGTTCTGTACCTAATGTTCTGTGTCGTTGTTAATCACACAGTGGAAGGATTGAACTTCCTGAATCATTTGCTTTAGTGCACCTTCAGAACAGCAGCTCGCATGCCTCCTGGGAGCTTCCACAGAGAGAGAGCTTCTGGAGGCAGTTACCATGTAAACACATCTCTTCAGTTCCTCTAAATGGCACTGGGGACGTTGTTGCGCATAAGTTAAAACATTGCAAGACAACAACACGTTTCTATGAGCATTGAGTCTCTCATGCTGTATCGAATCCATATAACATTCATGGTGAGAAACATACCATAAAATTTGCTGGGGTGACAGTCAATTCTAACACTGGATACTTTGATGTGGTGTCTGGCAGGTGAGGAACATTCAACATACACTTAAATACTCGTCAATCCCTTGCCTATCAACCATCTTTGTATAATGTGTTAGATCTCAAATGAGTAGTCACTTAAAATTATTTTACATGAAAATGTAGATTGCACCCAAGGTCAAAGACGTGAATGTTTTTTTAAAGGTTCACAAAACTCCTTTAACGAATTCCACCCTATTTTGTTAGTCTCTAGCTTCTACACAGTAGGAGGGAGTCTAGCCCACACCATGCTCTCTCCTGTCCTACCACCCTGTTTTCCGTCTCCTCTGAATTCTGACCTGTTTCCATCAAGCCTTGTCCATAAGATGCAGAGCTTTTCCTCAATCCAACTCACTAAGTAAATAATTTTGTTTGTTTTCTTTTCATAGCCAAACTTCTTAAAGGGGTCATCCAATGGACTGCACCTATATAATTTGAAGACCGCAGTAGGATAGAGTGACCACAGTTATGTTCTTTACAGTCTCAGAAGGACAACTTGCGAATGGAGAATCAATTAGAAAAGAGAAGATATTATTTCTCTGTGTAAGTCTCCCAGTACCTAAATCATGGCACACGATGATAGGAAATGTGGCTTGTATCTTGCATACTGCAGAGGTTACCAACGTAGGCTCGTTTTGGTTTTGATCTCTGAGTTGCCTATAGACTGACTTGTAGAGAAACCTACACATATAGGCTGTCTGGGAGCATAGAGACAATGACTGCTATGGTGGGAAGGCAGATTATAATTATGGTTGGAGGAGGGCTGGTTTGCAACTGAGAGCTGTATTTAGAGGCTGGAGCCAACATGGCGAGGCTGAGCTACAGCTGCAGGTGCAAGATTAGTGTATTGTAGGTGAACAATGGACGGAGGTAAAATCTGGTTACAGAAACAATGTGACCAAGAAATGTGACCATTCTCAAGGGAGAGCTGTACACGTAAACACACAAAACGCACAGAAAACCATCTGGTTTGTGCTTTATTCAGTGAGTGTTTTCCCAGAAAGGACACATGTATTTAGCTTTTTTATTTTTTTTCAAAATATATGGCAACTAGCTCTCTCATCAGAGTGGGTGCCAAGTCACTAGGCTCTCACAGTTGCCAAGTTTACCTTAGTATAAATAAGACAGTTACATGAATGCTTCCCTGGGTCTTCCCTGGATCTCTCATTTTCTGCATAGGTAATTATCTAACAACTGCTGTCTAACATGGATAATGAACACATACCTGTGTATGTAATGCAAGATACTGCCATTATTCTAGTGTTAGTTCTGTAAGTATGTGAGTGATAGCAATACATTTTTTAAACTAGTAATAATCCCTATAGTATATGACTTTTTGAGAAAAACTGAGGTAAGAATTCTATCATACTCATAAATTGCTAGAGATCTCACATGCCCTGGATCATTTTCAAATTCCACAGAGTTCACTAAATGGGCATGAATAGGGCTCAATTAGCCCACCTTCCTCAGAGTGTTGCTTGCTACCTGAAGCCTCACATCAAGCCCTCTATATTCAGAGATCCATTTGATGAAAGACCCTTTTCTACTCACTAGAAAGGACTCTAGAGACTAGAAGTTATTCATGTGACTTCCAGTCACTCACAGACTTAATGTGCTTATTTACTGCTCTGCTGTAACGTTTTATTGATATCTATGGTCAATTTGTCAAATTGTTTCATGCCCAGTAATGCTGTTAAAATATTTCTGATTTCTTTTCCCTTCTGAAGATCTACGTCCCTTTTGAGTGCTTGTAGAATGGCCATCCATTAAAACTTTTCGGGGGCATGATGGAGATGGGGTTGCGGGGGTATTCTAAGGAGCAGAGGATGTAGACAATGCATTTATACATTTTCATCCAAATCACTAGGCATCTAAAGAAGATGGAGTGTTATCGTGATTGCAAGCATCGAATTGGGTCTTAATTTGGTGACTTTGAATTAGCTTTTTCATCTTAAAATCAACTGCAGTGGGACACAGTGACATGCACATTCAATTCCCATCCTTTTATGGCAATCAATCAGGGGGCAGTTTCCCTTTAATATCTGAAATTGACCTATAACTCCCGAGTCTGTTTAATGACAGTGAATTAAAACTATAATAACAAGGTTCAGTGATGATGAATCGTCCTTTTCCTGATCTTTCTATAGGCATTGTTGGAAGCAACAGATTTAAAAGGTCTTCATAAGGTAGCACGACAGGCTCAGCTAGCAACTGATCAGAAAATCAGAGCTAGACCAAACAGTGGGACACATATGGAGGAAAAATGGTTCTATTCATCTGAACCGAATCTTAATTTGTTTTCCTGGTTGTATTATTTTGCAGGCTAACTTCTCTGGGGATTGAAATGATCTAACTTCAGTTCAGAATACTCTATCATGAAATTCCAAACTAAAGATTGAGTTAATTACCAGCCAAAGTAGATGATTTCAGTTGCCTATTTAGAGGCTAAGTATGTAAGTTCCTGTGATAAACATTCCCGAACTCTGAGAAATGGGCGGAACAATAAGAATTGCTAGGTTAAAATATTTACCGTCACTAGCCAATTAAACAGCTATAGATATTATTTCTTCCTGATTAGAATAGTTATTACAGAAAAGATGAAAAATAAAAGAAATGTCATTGAAGACATGGCAGGGGGAGATTTTTGCATACTGTTACTGTGGACATCCTGTTATGTTATTAACAGATACTATGAAAATGCCATAGAAGTTCCTTAGAAGTTTACACATTAAGGCCATCATATAATCTAGTGGCCCCTCTAGAAAAGTGTTTCTCAACCTTCCTAATGCTGTGACTCTTTAATGCTCCTCATGTTGTGGTGACCCTTCCAACCATAAAATTATTTTTGTTGCTACGTCATAACTGTAATTCTACTACTGTTAGGAACCTTAATGTAAATATTTCTGAAGATCGATGTTAGACAAAGGGGTCATGAACCGCAGGTTGAGAACTGCTTCTCTAATGGTTATCTGGAGGAAACAAACCCTTTAAAGAGACCTGGTGTACCTATTGTAGTAGTTTACATGAGAAATGCCCACCACAGGCTCCTGTGGTTGAACAATTAGACCCCAGTTGGGGAGATTATAGAACCTTTTAGCAGATGAGGTCTTACTGAAGAAAGTATGCAACTTGGGGCAAGCTTCAAAGGCTTAGAGCTTCTCCCTCCAACTTTCAGGTCCTACTCCACTTCCTGCTTCCTGTGTATGGACAAACCACTGCCAGATAACTTCCTGCTCCTTCCTCTGTGCCACGCTGACCCCTCCTTTACGGATTCTAGCTCTCTGTAGCCCTAAGAGCTAAGCTGTTTTCAACCTTACTTGGCTTTTCATAAAGATATTTTATCACAGCCTCAGAAAAAGTAGTTAATATGCCAACATTCAAATCAGCATCCCTCACCAGAGCCAACCCAAGAATTAACTTAAGCATCCGTCAGAGTGGATACATTAAAAATGCTGTGTGCGTTCACAATAGAATACCGTCTTAATGAAAGGAGCCGGTGCCATTGCAACGATGCGGATGCACCAGGAGGGCATTGAGTTAAACAAGATAAAGAAGGCATAGCAAAACAAACTTTAGATGACCTCACATGTGTGGAATCCAAAACCCTGCATTTACAGAAGTGTGGACAAAAACGGTGACAGGAGACCTGGAGTGGTGGCCAAAGGATAAGTGATTTCTGTTGGCAGGGAGGATTTTAGGACCTATTTTCAAACACAGTGACGATCATGAATAATAATTTATACTACTTGAATATCTCCTAGAGTGTAGACTCTCCATATTCTTATCCATCATCACTGTACAAAGAAGTGTATGTTTGCCACTTTGCCTTAGCCACTCTGGGTCTCATATATGTTTCAAACCATCAAATTAGGTTTTCAACACTGATCAGTTATTTACCATCTGCTAAAGTTTGGGTACCAGTTGAACTCAGAGCATGAGTTTTGCTCTGTGATGGGCATGGACTGCCCTCCTGGTCCTGCCCAATGCCCAGTGACATTTGACAAGTCACTTACTGTATGTCTCAGTTTCCCATTGAGGAAAGTAGCATTTGCTCACCTCTGTGAGTGAAGTGAGTGGTCAGTCAACTGTTGTTTTGTTTTGTTGTTTTTTTGTTTTATCAGGACAGGGTTTCTCTGTGCAGTCCTGCCTGTCCTGGAACTCACTCTCTAGACCAGGCTGACCTCAAACTCAGAAATCCACCTGCCTCTGCCTCCCAAGTGCTGGGATTAAAAAGCGTGCACCACCACGCCCGGCAATACTGTTGTTAATATTGTTCAATCAGCCTTCACTGGCCCGTTGAATATGGGAAGAATTCTGGGGCTTAATTACTACTTTCACAAGCATTTCTCATCCCACATTATTAAGAAAGTGATAGCTAAAGTATTTAGAGATACAGTTTGTTACTACACCCAACCACATACCTTATAATAGCAACACTTCTAGACATATAGACCATGACCTTTCTGTGATGGGCACAGGTAAATGGTACCGAAAACATGAAATCCAAACATAATTAATTGACTGACTATCTATCCAGAAACCATGTTTTGTTTTGTTTTGTTTTGTTTTCCATCTCTCCCATCTGCCAGCCATTGTGCATGCTTCATACAACAAAGATTTGAAGCAGGAAAACCGGACTGTGGTTTCTAATTTCCAACAAGCGGTGAAAGAGAAAAGAGCTTCCCTTGCAGCTATCAGAGAGCAAAATGGAAACATATTTCTTTAGAAATTCCCTGTGAGGGCCTTTCTGTGTTTTCCCCTCACTGGTCTCTCTCTAGTCATTCAGTGGGAGGAAGGAACCACGTTTAGACAGGAATGGAGTCACCACACTTCTCCTGAGCAAAGAATGCTGTGTTGGGAAGTTCAAGGTCACCAAGAGATTAGAGTACGCTTATCAGGAGAAGACTGGTACCCAGCAGGTAGATCAAATGTCCCATTTATCACTCCAAAGTGATTAAGAAAAGGTATAGCTGTGACTACCACTCTTCCGTTATTTTATAGAACATTATTGCTTTTGAACAGGTTAAAACCAACCCACTGGTATGCATTTAAGGCATCACCTACTGTTTGTTCACATTTCCTCAGTTTCTTTCAGAAGAAGTGAAACATGGAAGATTCTCATACTGCTGGGGAGGGGGTCCAGATGAGTTACATTAAACACTACTTAGAACACCTTGGGATTCTGCATCCGAAAGGAGATGTTTGAAGCCTTGAATCTGAAGACAACAAATTATTGAGAGTTGTATGCACATGTAACTGAATTTTCTTTAGGACAAAACATCTTACTATGGAAGACATTGGAAATGAAATTGGAAGTTATCAAACCTATTTTGGCCAAAACCCATCATTTATATGTTTATGTTTCGCAGATCATGGAATTATTAACACATCCCCCCATATATTTAACAAACAATTAGCCAAGTTGGAAATTCTTCCCTTCGCCATCAAGGAAAGCTGTGTTCTCTCTTTTGACACCCTCTTCCTATGTGTGAGTCATAATTGGGTGTCTGAGGGTACAGAAGGCATCCAACTTGTGGTAGTCTGAAAATAATCATGGTTTCAAAGTAGTTGGCATCCCCATGGAGAATAGAAATCTCAACCAAAGGGAAAAAAATCATCATAGAACAAAGTGTATGCAGGCAAATAGAGTGGATTCAGGGTCAAGAAACTTTTGCAGTGTTCCAGACATTAGGTTTGTCTGGAACACTGTGGATTCTGAGCTTATAAAGAAATCCCCAGAATGCGAGTTTGTAGCTTCACGGAATGGGGTATTTGGGCTACTCCTTTATCTGCTCATTGTTTAAGAGTAGAATGATTTTAAAAAAAGCTGACAGAAGAATAATGGTCATCCACCATTTTAGGGGTCCACAGACTATAGGCATTCATGAGCACCTATAAACAGTTCCTCTCAGAATGCAATTTTGAACCCCTCTTTTTTTTGAATTTTAAAATGTGGTGTTTGGTTTGTGGCAGGCAGAGTTTTAGGGATCTGAAAGAACTTACTCCCTTGTTTCCCAGAATGTATTTCTAGTATGACAAGGAGCCTGAGCTTCGGGAGGGGTTAGATGGGCAGTGCATTAACTTACTCTTCCAATTCCGTGTGCACAGTGGTACAGAGGTCTTTACATGCAGAGAGAGCAGCCCCATGCTAACACGCAAGCAGAACAGGCAAATGTGTAGGACCCCCCCTCCACTTTATTTGTCATAAACAAATTACTTCACTATAATTTTTCGGCTCCATCCTAGTTTGCTTAATATGTAAACTATTAGAATATGCAAAACAATTTAAATTCTTGGCATGTATCCTTCAGTTTCTTGTCTTTAAAATGTCAAGAACTGTTTCCCTCAAAATAAATAACATATTATGTTTATGAAAGAATTCAAATAGTTTCCTGAAGAGTGCTCTTTATAGTCTATATTTTAAAGCCTGTTTTAGTTTTGTCTTTTTATTTGTATAATTGCTAATAAAGTGAGTGTTTCTATAATCAGAGCTCACGCTGGATTTGATCCAGCATGTCAGTGAAAATGATGGAGAAGACGCCATTGATCCTCACGCCCAGCAGAACTATGTGGGAAATTTTTAACGATTTGTAAACATTTTCCCACTTACTCTGATTCGGATATGGATTGTGGCCCAGAAAAGATGTGGATATATTTTGATAGTCCTTCGTAATTAGCTCAGCAATGTTTTCCTAAGTTATGATTTCATATTGACTATTAGAAATTGCACATTTCTGAGATGCTTTTTTTTTTTTTAACAGAAGGTATGGGGTTATATGGCAATGATTAAATAGACTGTAAACTAGATTAAACAGGGTCTAAAGCCAAGCACACATGAATTAAAGTGTGGGATAAATAGATTGAAAAGGGGAAGCTAATAGTGATATGCTTTAGGTGCAATTCTGAGCACCTGGCCAGTTTATTTTTTTATACAAAACCAGAAAGTCTCGTGTAATAAAGAGAGAGAGAGAGAGAGAGAGAGAGAGAGAGAGAGAGAGAGAGAGAGAGAGAGAAGATGTGCACTTCCATAATGACATAACTGGAATCAGTTTATGATTAAGAAAGACATGTCTTTGCCTAAACACTATACCATGAAGGTCTGTTCTGCTAAGATGTCAGCCAGTCAGAACTGGAAACCTGACTGAATGTTTAAGAATGCTTGGCTCACATTCCTTATGAACTTCAAAATGGTAGTTATCATCTCTTTAAACTCAGGGCAGGGCCCTGTGTTTTTCTGTCCTGATGATGGGGGAAGGAGAGAACCACAGAGATGTTTCTGAATCCCATCCTTCCTTGTCTCCTGCTTGCCCTGATCCCGAGAAGAGGCTTAGCCTATGCCTGGGGTGGGGCCTCACTCGGTTTAAGTCTTCCTGGTAGATGCAGAGTTAAGGGCTCTCTGCCTCTAAATTTCTCTTTTGGAGAGCATGTGAGGATTAATGAGTTAATATCAAAAAAATGCTACAGGGCAAATCCTCACTTGCCTGAAAGAGCATACAATTTTTATTTTGTCTTTTATGTTTTCTGACAATCTGTTCTGTCTGCCACCAGGTTTTGAGTGGAGTGTGTAGGGAATTTAGGACAAGGTGATGAATCTTACTCAAAGGTATCACAATAGCTTTGAAAAAACATATAATGCAATAATGTGGGTCTTGGGCCCTGTGTTGTGGAGAAAATGAAGACAGCCAAATTTTAGATAAAAGACGATATAGCTCTTCTGTTATTATTTAGAAGACAAATTACATCAATGATATCTTTTATCACTGCATCTCTACCTAATTTTATATAGAACAGCTAGGAAATTTAAAAAGTCACCTGATGGAATGATTAAGGCTGCATATTACTTTAAATAATAGATTAATCATTTATTTTGTTTTCCTTGAGAAATAGGGAAAAGGGAGAAGAACCCGGATTGTACTACTCTTAACTGTTAACTTGGTACAATATAGAATCACCCAGGAAGAGAGTTTCAGCAGATGGCTCTCTACGTTGGCTTGACCTGTGAGAATACCTGTGAGGGGATTGTCTTAATTCAATTAATTGATGGGAAGACCCAGCCCACAGTGGGTGGCACCATTCCCTAAGCAAGAAGTACTGAATTGGAGAGATATACATAGGACTCAATTAAGGCCCTCAAAGTGGCTAAATGCCACCTGCCTAATCATTTGCTTTTCTTGTTGCTGTGAAGAGCACATGCCTGGCAAGATGGAAACCTAGGGAATAAGAGTTGACCTTCCCATCTGCTACAGAAGGGATACTGTCCACCGTGGCAGGAGTTTAAGGCAATGGTGGCACAGCCTCCACAGTTAAGCAGCAGAGGGGGATATAGGAAGTAGCCTCAGGCTATAAAATTCCATCATCCTCTCCAATGAGTCACTTTCTCTAATGAGGCTCCACCTCTTCAAAGGTTCCACAACCTTCCAAAACAGCACTACCAGTTGGGGATCAAGTGTTCAAATATATATATTTAGGCCACAACAACACCCATGTGAAAGTCAAAGTCAAAAGAAGAGGTGTCATGTTAATTTCATATGCTTACTATAATGAAAACACTGCTTGGTTGACAAACTTCCTGTTCCTTGCCCTCCAATGGGTTTATTGGAGATGAACCTGCAGACATGTGAGCAGTCTTGTTCTTTAGGACACTTCACTTTGTGCCCTTCTCATTAGTCATTCAACCAATCAATCAATTGATTGATTAATAAGTAAATTAATTAATTTAAAGCTAACTTTATTATTTTATGTGTGCCTGCACACATGCCTATGCACCATGCGGCTCAAGAAGACCAGAAGAGGGTGCCCGATAGCATGGACTTGGAGTTGCAGATGATTGTAAGCTACCACGTGGATGCTGTGAATGGAACTTTGAATTCTGAAAGAGCAGCCAGGATTCTTGACTATTGAACCATTTCTCCAACCTTATGATGTCTTCTTGTTTGGCTTATTGGATTAAGTGACACCACCCTCAAAGGTGTCAAGGACAACTAGTAGCCAAGAAGGACTCCAACTTGGGTCTCTCTGATGCCTCAAACACAGATTTTTTAATAACATGGTTTTTCACCTAGTAAGTCTAAGTCCCAAGTGTCACCCAGGAGAAGAAGGAGAGGAGGAAATTGAACACCTATATGGAGACTAAAAGCTTCAGTTTTTGTGAAACTTTGTCAACTGTTTCTCTTTTCAAGCGATCTAAAGCTCTTTTATCAGTCACATGATACCGGGCCTTTTAGGGGAAAGTACTCAGTCAATACTTAGGTGAAAGCTCAAGAAAGTTCTGGCACGAGACCCCTCAGTAGAATGCCATGTTACATAGATAAAGTGGACAGTGTCGACAGTGTAATGGGGATAGGGAAAATTAAACACTAACAAAAGGTCTTACGGCCACATTGAGAGAGGAGGGTAGCTGTAGTCCCATAAAGCACATCGGCTGACTTTCAGATTTAGCTGAAGGCCTAGGTTCTACTTAAAACCAATTGTTGAAATTAAAGTTGAGAGCCTGAATACTGAGTCTCTTATCGAGGATGAGTGAACACCTTCTTCACCTTTGAAGGCAGGGTACAGGCTCATGTGTCCACACAGTTCAAGCATGGACACATATGGAGGCTGACCAACTCCTCTAATTTTCCAAGAGGTAGAAACAGGAAGGAACTGGAGTTATGTGCTCGAGTGAATCATTGACCATTCTGAATTCCAACCCAATTCAGATCCTTCCCGGGAAGATTTGTCATTCTGCCTGTAGGCAGGACTGGACTTCTGTTGCACCTGACCTGAGTGTACCTGTGGAGATCATTAACCCTCCTGAGAAGATGGTCCCCTTAGAAGTACCCAGCATCTGCCTCTGGAAACATGTTCTATATCTTGGTAAAGGCCATGAAGCCTTCATCTTGTCATCTCTTAAAGAGCCAAGGTTAGTGATCCACCACTGGCCCGTGTTCAGCAGGTGCCCCTCACACACCACATTGACGCCAGCTCTCCCTTTCTCTCCACTCTGTCTTCAGAGCCCAGGATTTGGGAACATATTACTCCATTAATATTTAGACCATACCAGAAAATGCTACTCTTTTGACATGGAAATATCACTAGTTGTTCTGTACTACAAGCAGATATTCCCGTTCGAGAACAAGCTTCTTCACCAGCTACCATTACACTCTTTTGCAAGCAAGGACCTAATTAAAAAGAAATAAAGATTTCCTCTGCCTTGTGAGTCTGTATTCTCTGCTCATAGTCCAGCCAATAACTCTGTATGTAGCTTCAAAGGAAGAATTTTGAAATTATTGAACCATGGCAGGAATAGCAAATTTTCTACAATCCCAGAGACAAATTTCTTGATAACTCTTTGATCACAAGATCCGTAAGGGATGTCTCTGAATATCTCCTTGTCTTTCATCAGCATAGTCTCACCTATTTGTCTGGGTAATTTCTGACTACAGGCAGAACTCAGAATTTCTACCGATGCCAATGTTTAATTTCGCTTCATCCAATTTCGAGAGAGTTCTTTCCACTCCCACGCCTGTCCTGTTCTTCTTTTTCTTTGATCAGCACACCAAAGAAGTTCCCATTTAACAAGCACCACCTTTAAAGCTTGGGAGATAGACAGACTCTGTGGTATAAAACCAACCAAACAAACAAACAAAACTTGATTGGTCCAGAAGGTAGCATATCAATCCTCACTCTGTCAGGCCATTTAACACGTCTGTATCTCAGACACCCCCAACTTACTAACACAATTGTGGTGGTTTCCAATCATACCAGCTTGTCAGGAAAAAAAGGTGTGATGGTTTGTATATGCTTGGCCCAGGGAGTGGAACTATGAGGAGGTGTGGCCTTGTTGCAGTAGGTGTGTCACTGTGTGTGGGGGCTATAAGACCCTCATCCTAGCTGCCTGGAGGTTAGTCTTCTCATAGCAGCCTTCAGATGAAGATGTAGAACTCTCAGCTCCTCCTGGACCATGCCTACCTGGATGCTGCCCTGTTCCTGCCTTGATGATAATGGACCGAATCTCTGAACCTGTAAGCCTGACCCAATTAAATGTTGTCCTTTATAAGAGTTGCCTTGGTCATGGTGTCTGTTCACAGCAGTAAAACCCTAACGAAGACAAGAAGCAATTAAAAATAGGCATGAATCACTTTGAAATTCCTTTTAAAGAATCTTGAATTCTGGATCTCCCCCATCATGCAAGCTGGGCAAAGCTGTTTGGGCAATGATTGGTTTTGCTTTCTCCATTTGAATGATCTGAAACCTAATTTGCTAGAGTGTCCACGGGCAGCTCTGACCTTTGAAAAAGACATCTTCTCAGTCCCTAACACGTATAGTTATTTCTCTTCCTTTTAACACTGTATGAAAAATGAAACCCAGGACACAAAACTGAAGCAGAGAGTAAGAATTTAAAACTAGTTTGTTTAATGACTGGATTTAAAAAAAAAAATCAGATACTTTATATATTTATATTCGTAGTTGACCTTTCTAATAAACATTTTAGAATATATGGCAATTTGCTCTCCATTTGTGAAGCTCATGTTTCAATAAAATGTTTATTCAATTGGAAACCGCCACAGTCGCGTTGGTAAGTTGCGGGTGTCTGAGACCTGGATGTGGCATCTCAGTATAAAGGTATCTTCAGCTTTTAGGTGTCACAAGAATCAGACTTAGGGCTAGCAGAAAAATAGGAAGTAGATGGCTCAGCAGGAAAGGACACTGCCAAGACAGTGAGTTCGATCCCCAGGACCAGTTTGGTGGAAAGGGAACCAATTCCTTCACCTTCTCCTCTGACCTCTATTTGCACGTGCCCCTCCCCCACTCTTTTGTTCTAACTTTTCTTTGCTGGAGGGTCACAGATAATTTCTTAGTATTCTGCCTCAGTCATGGTGGCCCTTTTGTATTAAATGATACCAATATATTATTTCTGAGCTTTCAGCACCTAGAGTTTATGCTTATTGTAATCAGCAGAATTATCAATTTAAAAGAAATTAGATCTTGCCGTGACTGTCCCCCCAAAAGACTTGCATAAACAATGGCAGCTAAAGGGAAACAAAAGAGAAATTTGAAAAAGCAAAACCAGCAGATACTACCTATTGCGCATTTCCTTACAACAGTTCTTAGTCTCATTCAGGCTCTATCATGTCAGATGCAGATAGAATCATTCTTTAAGAAGATAAGCCGGGCCGCGGTGGCGCACGCCTTTAATCCCAGCACTTGGGAGGCAGAGGCAGGTGGATCTCTGAGTTCGAGGTCAGCCTGGTCTACAGAGTGAGTTCCAGGACAGTCATGAGATTAACCCTATCTTGAAAAAACAAACAAACAAACAAGCAAACAAAAGACAGAAAGAAAGGAAGAAAGAAAGAACATAAATAGGAAATTATCTAGGCATTAATCACTGTGAAGTATATTTATACACATATTTATGTGCTCATGTATAGATAGGTTCTGTATAAACTATACGCAAAGGGCACGTATTCTTTATAGTTTTCTTCATTTGTGAAGTTTTGTGGAGTGCTTTGTCTGCTAAGTCTTATTTCCATACTGGAGATATATATATATATAATATTTATTCTTCTTATTGAGAAGTTTGGGGACACACCCCTGATAACCTAAACAGTAAAGTAAAACATTTTTTAAAAATTCAACAACAACATCAACAGCAACAGCAGCAGCAACAACAACATACCTGGAGCTATGACGGAAAGGCATGACATACTTGGCAAATTAAGCCCAGGAGTAGGGCTTCCTGGTGGTGGTAGGGGTTCGATATATCATATTTCACTGTACACATGTATGAGATAATCAAAACTAGAGACCAATTAGAATAAATAAGTTCCACTCAGATCCACCACTCACCCAGTCACAACTGCATCCAGCCCATACTTTCGTCCTTGCTCTGTAGTGATCTGGGCTACAGGTGTTGTCCCACTGTTACATCTGTATAAGGCTATGCTCAAGCCATTTGTTACATAATCCTTGTTTTTGTATTGCTGCCCCAACGTTTTGGTTCTCCTGAAGTTAATAGATGTTTTGTTTCAATGTATTTAAAGAAAGAAAATGCAAGAAGAGATTTGCTGATCCTGGTGTTGTTTATTAAAGGTTGCAGGGTAGGTTTCATTATGTCTGGTGCCTTGGGTGGTTCTGGTTGCTATAACAACAGAATAGCACTGGCAAGGTGGCTTACTTGGCAAATATTTATTTCTCACAGAACTAGATGCTTGAGGACTGTTACCTGTTGGCAGTGGGGTTGAGTTATTGGGGGGGGGGGTGTCTTCTCTTGGTGAGAGAAGGATCTGCCTGTTTAGTCTTCAGTAGGGAGAGAAGAGTGATGGGGAAAGAGCCTTGTAAAATTTTCTCTCTAGGTGTGGTTCTCAACATGTGGGTTGATGGCCCTTACACAGGGGTTGCCTAAGACCACCCGAGAACACAGATACATTCACTACGATTCATAGTAATAGCAACATTACATATGAATAGCAGCAAAAATAATTTTATGGCTGGGAGTCACCCAAACATAAGGAACTGTATTAAAGGGTCACCGCATTAGGAAGGTTGAGAGCCACTGTTCTCCATACACTGAGTCTCGTCCTGAGGGCCGCATCCTGGTCATCTAACCATCTCCCAGAGGCCTGGTCTCTGCAGCCCACTGCATTGGAGACTGAGGTTTCACAGTGTGAACCGGGGGTGGGACCACAAATGTTCAATGCATAGCGACTGCTTTAGGAAACAGAAAAAGGTGTATTTTATACGGTAAAGGTTATCACATCCGAGACTCAGCATCTTCCTGACAAAGGAGGGTAACTGGGAGTATTAATAAGTTTACCAGTTGTGTTTAACGTTCCAAATTCTCGTCTTTAAGGTGATCAGAGGACACTGAATGGCTGTCAGTTAGTATAGCTGGGTAAGGGTTGGTTGTGTGAGAATAATAGCCAGAAGAGACGCAAGAAACTCTCCCCATTGCCCCCTCAAGTCAAGTCAAGCATAAGACCCAGCCCTGTAAGAATAAGACAGCTTGTATGTGTCCCGCTGAACATAAGTCTGCAGACCAGCAATGAACAGAAGAAACACGTTTGTTTTACATACATGCTTAGCTAAAAATTCCAATCATCAAAACAGTAGTAGGCCTTTTCCTCTCTCAGGTTCTGGGATTGTTTTGAATTCCGGAGAAGGACGATTTCCAAGCTTCAAAAGACATCAGTGGTGACGATCCGAGTCTTTGTTTTGGTGAGATAGATCCACATCCCACTTCAGAGAAGGAAGCCAAGAAGAACACAAAAAGAGCCAGGAAACCGTGCTGTAACACACATGATTAAGTCTGATCTTTTCTATGGAAAGCCTAATAGCTCATTCTAGATGTGAGAGCTTTGCAGTTAACATCGCTCAGAAGCTGAGCGATATAAATCAATGCTTTGGCGAGAAACCAAACTGATCGAGAACAAAAGATGGCGATAATTCACAGGGAGCCGAGCCGTAGCGTAACCTGCGATGAGTTTATGTTATTCTGGAGGCCGAATGGGGCTCGGGGCTGGTCCTAACCACTCTGCTGTGTCTGCGAAGGTGAGGTGATTACTGTAAATCAGGACCGAGCTGGGAAGAAAAAAAAGCTGTAGCTGGAGACAGATGCTCTAATTAGCAAGATATCCATTTCCAAATTATTATGTTTTCAAATAAATCCTGACATGCAATTTTGGAACACTGGAAAATAATGCCAAGCCAACCCAAGTGGAAACAGGAAGTAAATTTTGGCAGAGCTCTGCGCCCTCAGCGTATTACTGATAATTCATTACATTGCCGACGAGGGGGTGGCGAACAGAACGATTTTCAGAACCAGTCTTTAATTCAGAGTGTTTTTTTTTTTTTCTTAAATTCAGAGTTACAAATTGAAATTGGCAAAGTCAGAGCTTGGGGGGTGGGGGGCAGGAACCCACCTGTAATTACTAAAGCAGATAGTTCAACCAGATAACTTCAGCGGATCTGTAAGCACCTTCGTGCTTCCAGGTACCAAATTCAGCTGAGAAGTCCTGTGAACTTAATTTTGCTCTCTGGTACAGGGGATGCATCATTACACATCCTTGAAAAGTCTACACTACCCCTACATGAAGACATAATTCTACTTTCTTGTCACTATTTATGCTATCTATACATTTGAGAGTAATGTAAGTCCATAAAAATATCAACGCTGTTCCAAATCTCTCTGATCCCTGACCCGTAGTAGACACTTCATTCACGGAGAAAGCCGGTATGAAGAAGACAGGTATGAAGTTGAGAGAACTACTCTCTTGATTGGCGTAGGAATGGGGAGGGGCCAGGGAGCATTTTTCCAAACCCGAGTCACTTGGTCTATGAGGGAATTCTGTTGCTTGCTACTTATGCAGTTTTACGATGTTCATTGCCCTGTGTCATCAAGTACTATGGAAGTTGAATCTATATTTTATAAAATTTTAATTTTATTTTATGAGCGTGGATATTTTGCCTAGATGAATATCTGTATGCTTTGTGTGACCTTGGAGACCAGAAGAGGGCATCAGACCTCTGGGACTGGAGTTTTAGACCTCTGTGAGCCACCGTGTGGGTTCTGGGAATTAAACTTGGGTCCTCTAGGAAAGCAGCCAACACTCTTAATGGCTGAGTTATTTCTCCAGCCCTGCACCTGCATTGCTTGGGTATTTTAAAAATCATTTTATTCATTTACATTTCAAATGATATCCCCCTTCCAGTTTCTTCTCCACAAACCCCCATCCCATCTCCCCCCCTCCCCTTTGCCTCTCTGAGGGTGCTCCTCCACCCAGTCACCCACTCCTGCCTCACTGCCCTAGCATCTCCCTACACTGGGGCATCAAGCCTCCAAAGGACCAAGGGTCTCCCCTCACGCTCCATTGATGCCAAATAAGGCAATCCTCTGCTATTGCTACATATGTAGCTGGAGCCATGGCTCCCCCCCCCCCATAGGTACTCTTTGGTTGATGGTTTAGTCCCTGGGAGCTCTGGGGGGGGGAGGGGGAGGTGGTCTGGTTGGTTGATATTGTTGTTCTTCCTATGGAGCTGCAGTCCCCCTCAGCTGCTCAGTCCTTCCCTTAGCTCTTCCATTGGGGTCCCCAGGTTCAGTCCAATGGTTAACTGTGAGTATTTGAATCTGTATTAGTCAGGTACTGGTAGAACCTTTCAGGGAACAGCCATACCAGGCTCCTGTCAGCAAGCGCTTCTTGGCATTAGCAATAGTGTGGGGGGTTAGTGTCTGCAGATGGTATGGATCCCTAGGTGGGGCAGTCTCTGGATGGCCTTTCCTTCACCTACCCATCTCAAAACTTTTAATCCAGAGTTGTTCCTGTGTAAAGGAAATGCAGGGACAAAAAAGTGGAGCACCTGAATTGAACTTGACTCGCCAGGGACATCATTGCATAGACATTTGGGTATCATTGGTTTATTAACCTTGTGACCATTCTTTTCTATGGCCCCCTCCACAGCCTCTAGGATTTCTGGGTACTACCAAACCAAGAAGGAATGGACGTTGTGACTTAAAACTACAAGGGAGCTAAGGCAAGGAAAGAGAACAGGGAGACCAAGAAGCTCAAGGATCAAATAATCTGAACCCTGAACATCTGTGTACACTGTGTTCATTCGGCACAGGTTGACAGAAGCTCATGGAATCCAAAGCCACGGTTTGGGAATCGAGCAAGAGAAGGATGGAAAATGGCTGCTCTTCAGCTGTCATTTACCCCCTGCCTATCATTTGTCACTGGAAATAAGGCAAGAGTCCCCTTGAACAGCGTGGTGACAAATCTTAGAAATCCTTACAAGGATGTTTAGTGCCATTTGAAGCTTGTCTTTCAGAGTTCGGTTCATGCGGTCCTTGCCAGTGTGACAATGGTAATGATCTCTATGCTGGGAACTACTCTGAGCCCTTTAGAAGCAGCATCTCAGTTGGTCTTTACAACACTTCTTGGCGACTGCTGCTCCTCCTCCTGTTTTAGAGGAGGGCACCAAGGGAAACCAAAGACTTTGATGAAGTGTTTTATTATTGGGGAGCAGGACTGGAATTACACACTGAATGCTGCCTTCCAAATCCACCCTTTTAACCAGGGTGCTGTCTCTTTCTTGAGGGCTGGAACATATTATACAGCATGAGTCAGCAAGCTCTTCTCCTATAAAACCAGAGAATAAATAGGTTCTGTGGAGTCTGGACTGTATTTATCCTGATACTGTGAAAACCAGTGAATAGAGGGGCCATGTCCCAATAAAACTTTATTGACAAAACAGACAACAGACTGTTATATAGTATTTTAAAAACGTCTACCTAAATGGTAATGTAAAACAAGCAAAACAAACAAACAAACAAACAAACAAACCAAAACACTATGCATTTATTTGTTTCCACATAAGACCTTCATGAACAAAGATACAATATTAATATTCTATTCTGATTTATTTTAAAGATGTTTGCCACCTCTTACTTCCCAGAGGCAGAGGGGCAAGGACTTGGAGGAGACTTACAAACCTGGCAATCTTGACCTGGCTAGTCACCTAGTTGGCCCTGTGATCAGATGCATGGATTTCTGGATGAGCTTGTCTGAAGAGATGGAAAATTCTAGAAAAAAAAATTGCACTCAGAGACTGCAACCCCCCTGAATGAGGACTTCACCTATGGTTTATCTTCCTTTTTTATCTTTGTCCTTTAATGGCTTGTGTTCAAACCAGATAAAATCATGACTCTTGAGGGTTACACTCCGGAGTGTACTGATTTTGTTTTATTTTGGTTTTGCCTGGTGCATGTTTACGCCAACTGAACATTGACTGAAAATATTTGCATCCCATTTTATCAAAATGAAGGGAACCTTTGCAGCCCAAGCTCCTTCAGATGGCCTGCTAATGAGTGACTAGCAGACAATTAATATTAATAGTGGCTTTCAGGAAGTTTTTAAACTCTCTTCAGTTTTGTTTTTCTCCATATGGGAGTCGGGACCATGGCAGCTGCCATAAGTAATTTGATTTGTAAGATTGAGTGAGGAAACAGACAGCAGAAAGCTGTGTTAACTTCAGAGCAATAAATACTGACTCCTGTTGGTGGGACCATTTAACAAGTGAGATTGTATATGTATATGTTGTATATATCACATATATGTATATCTCATATATCACACACTCAGATATATCTCATATATATGTGTGTATATCTATGTATACATACACATATATAGCACAAATGACAGACAGATACGTCTCACATACATTCATATATATTTCACATATCACACAGTACACACACACACATATATATCACATTATATATTCATATATATCATATTACACACACACACATATATATATATATATATATATATATATATATATATATATATATACACACACATCACTTGGGCATCAGCTAATTATCCCCAAAGCCTGTATGTCTATTGGCACAGAAATTGTCCTGGATATTATTTCATGGTTCCCATCAAAATTCTTTTGTTCTGGTCATAGTTGAACATTCTAGACCTGTGAATGGCTCTGGCACACTGCAAAGAGACATAGTAGAGTAGGTAGTGACTTTGTATTTTGTATCTCCCAGTGCTTTTCTTACTTGCTTTGATGTTGTTGAGAGTGGTTATCCTATACATATTTTTTTTTCAGTTCTTTCTTTTTCTCCTGTTTTTTGGATACAAAATAAAAGTCATACTTCCAAATAATCTTGAAGAACCTGATTTGTCTTACTGGGAGAGAGCCTGGGAACCTGCTTTCTCTCTTGAGCATTGGGATATAGATGTATATGTGTATGCGGGTATCATCATGGACTGTCCCAATGCTGGAAGCCATTTGTTGACTCCAAGAGGAATGACAACCACATCCACAGAAGGTCTACACAGCTTCTCATATTGCCTATACAAGAGGTTCTAACTCAAAGCTGGAGGACTATAACTACATGATTTATATTTCTCTTTTATCTTTTTCAAGAAGTCTTACCTTTTGGACGAAGTCTTAAGACCAGGAATTTCTAATGCTTGATTGTCACCAGTGCAGAGAATTTCGGAGTGGGGGCGGGGATTGAGCCTCACTCGTTCAGAACCTGAATGAGAAATGGCTCTCGTAAGGAACCTGGATGACACTACTGAAGGAGAGAAGAAACACATACTTTCTTTGGGTAATGAACTCAATAGGTCATAGTGAAAGACATTTCTCAGAGGAAGTGTCAATGCTATTGCTAATGTTTCTTCCCGGAAACCTTCAAAGTCATGTTATTGAAAAGAACATCTGTCTCTTATCATCCAGTTTGTTGTTCTATAGCGTGTCAGAATTTAGCATCATTTCCTCTGCGTGCTTGTTTTGGTTTTAAGTTTGTTTGCTGATCCATCGGCTTCCTTGTTCACTCCTGTGAAGGTCTCCCAGCATTTTCCAGAAGTGTCAGAAACACCCAGATTCTAGTAGTAATGCTAAGCCATACAGAGCTCACTGCATGCTGTTGTGTTGGCTCCTATCCATACTTAACAGGCATCCTCTTAGGTAATCATTATGATAGCTGGAGGATGCGCTGAGGTTTGAATATTGGGGGAGTGATGGAGATCTATGTGGATAGTTTTTTCCACCCAACTGGTTCTTTCCTATCCCTTACTCTGCAGCTGCATTGCCTGCTCTTTCAACATGTGCATATTTAACATACTTTATAACATGATTTTATTTAATATACACATACTCATACCCAGAGGGATTTATCCTTTCTTTGTCAGTGGACTTTCTTGTTGGATAAATCCCTGATAATACCAGCAGTGAAGCTGAATGAAGGTGACTTTCATGTCCCAGCTGAAAAAGGAATCAAATAATCTCAGCTTCCCAGAAAGAATAACATCTAGAAAAAGGGAAAAAAAATCACTTCTACTGAGGACATACTTTTTGAATTTCTGGGCCATGTCCGTCCTCAATATTATGGAGAATGCAAGTGAAATTCTAGATTCACTCTCCCCAGTAAGAAATATGTAACTTTTACTGTGGGAGTGAGAACTACACTTATCTGTGGCTAAATATTAGAATGTACTTCAGGATTCTTATGGCTTAGTGGAATGGCAGTTGCAGGTTTTCCCACACGATTTTTGACTTCACAATACCTAGGTAGTTGGCTAGGTTTCCCCTGTTTGAGTGATCCTAGGTGCAGGTAAGGAGCTGCGAGTTCCTACTTCGCTGATACACGTGCAAGCGCAGGCGTTGGCACCTCTGAGGAAAGCAATCTAAGGAGAAGCTTGTCCACTTGTGCTTGGAGGCTTGGCATGATGCTCTTGACTTACACACTAAGACAGTTTGCTGGTAAGCAGATTTATAAGGAGCCACGGTGTTCAGACTGATACATATGTGCCCCAAATCACCACACAGTGAACAGGTACCTGGGGGAAATCTCCATGACTAACTGCAAATGTTAAATGTGCCACTACATTATCCTAAAATAAAATGGGAACATGATACCTACAAATCCAAGACCAGGGCTGTAACCTGATTTAAAAAAAAAAAAAAAAGCAAGCTATAGTTTACATAGAGCTTAAGAAGTTCAAGTACAGGAAGTAGAATTATTAACAGAACCTTATATATAATAAATGTATGGTAAATACTTACTTTAATGATTGGATTTCAAGGCTGCCTATAAAAAGCCACGGGCTCGCTCCACTTCCAGTTCTCAGTAGAAGGTTTTTACTTAAGCAGTGAGAAAGATCACTTGCTTGGTTTTAGTTGTCCTTAAGAACAAAGGTGATCGATGCAAGGGATGTCTTTATTTTCAAGCTCTCCTGCTCCAGCCCTCCCTTTGCCTGTCCTGGATCATTTTCTCTCTCTCCCTTTCTTCTTTCCCATGGAAACCCATGACTTCCATTCCTACACATATCTGTGCCATATGGGTAAGAAAACAGAATGGAGGCTGCCATTCCTTTTATCTGTCTCTGTAAACAGTTCCAGAAGCACGAGACTCGACTAAAGAAAGTCTATATAACCAGATGCCTGACACAGGGAAATCATGTCAATACTAGGGGTACACAGGAGATTTGAGGGTATCACCTAAATAGAGTTTAGAAAGAAATCATGTGTGTGTGTGTGTGTCTGTCTGTCTGTCTGTCTGTGTGTTATAAATAATGATTAGGATTTCTTCATGATTTAAATGAGTTTGCTTCCCCTGCCCCCCAACTGAAAGTGCATTTGTTAACAGCAAAGCCAAGAATCTGTAAAAGGCATGAGTCTAAGAGATAAACATCCTCCCATTGGTAAAGTGTGGGAGAAGCTGTGCCAGAAACACACTTCAAGTCATGCTTCCACAATCCCGGGATGGAGGGTGGGGGTGGGGCCTCTGGCGTTGGCTTGCTGATGAAGAGCCAATCTTTCTGTCTTCCTGACGTGGGAATCCTGAATGGCCGCTTCAGGAGGAATTTCACGATTGCAGTGCTCGTAATAGGACAAGAGGAAACATCTTTGAGCACAGGTTTCCAAATCCTTTGCAGCAGACTCCTAGAGATGTAATCACTCAGATTGGCTGGAGAATAAATAGAATGCGGACAGACGGTCATAGCAGGTGTAAGACCACAGACATGAACATTTGCTCTAGACTCGCTCCTACCACCCTGCATCACGGGAGGAATGAGGAAGGTGGCAGAGAAATTCCAGTTAAGAGCTCCCAGGGAGAGATCCCTTTGACCACTTAACTTCTTCCATCACTGTGATTTCATGCATCTTCTGCAAAATAACGTCTCTACCTCTTTCTTACACAGCCGTGAATTATCTAGACAGTGATAAGGGCGTGCCTATACTGCCTTTATATCATGGCTATACTCTTTGTTCAACAGTCAGATCATTGCGTGCTGACGGGTGATTTCTAGCTGTATCACAAGGAATGGTGATCCCTGGCCTTAGTGAAGACAGAATAGCGGATGGAAAGGTTGTTCAAAAGTTCAAGGCCCATGCTGCTCTTGTATAGGACCCATGTTCAGTTCCCAGCACCCACTTGGCAACTCACAGCTGTCTGTAATTCCAGTTCCAGATTATGCAACGCCCTCTTATGGCCTCCTTGGGTACTGCATGCACACAGTGTACAGACATATTTGCAGGGAAACATACACAAAAATTTAAAATGAGCACCGTTTTATAAAAAGGATAATCATGTGGTAAGAAATGGAACAGAAACATTCACTTTTCATTTATATTACGGAAAGTGAAAATGTTAACTCCATTTGATTTAAAAAATTTTTTATTAGTTCTTTGAGAATTTTTTTTTTTTTTTTTTTTTTTTACAATTTAGGTTGATTATATTGGCCCCCAACTCTTTCTTGACTCACACCCACTTCCCTGCCCACACAATTTGTATTTATTTATTTATTTATTTGTTTGTTTGTTTATTTATGGCAATATTGTCCAATTTATGTTCTCTATATATTCCTGAATGTGTGGTCTTTTACTGAGCAAGGCTAGTTTATCGAGAGCTATACTCTTAAAAGTTAAGACTCCTCCTCTCCTTGAAGTTATCCATTGCAAATAGCTCTTCAGCTAGGGATGGGGGCTTTGTGCCCTTCTTTCCTCTCCATATTGGGACTTGATCTAGCTTGAGCCATCACTGATCTTGTATGTACATGTGGAGCTGGCTTTTTGTGTTGGGAGGTGTGGCCCTGCCTACTGGAGGCTTTCCATGGAGATCTCTGGCCCTACAGGTGCAAGAGTTCCAGCTAAAGGGAAGTGAGTCCTAGCAGGGAGGGAAATGGTTTCCATTGCTTTCATCTCTGCCTCTACCATGCTGTCTCTGCTACTCCACACTGCGCTTCGCTGCGTCGAGTCAGGTTGGGCCTACGAGAGGCCAGCTAGCCAGTGAGCAGTGTGGTGGAGCTTCAGGTGGAGTTTTGGGAGAGCAGATCTCGGTACAGCTCTTATAGCAGAAACTCTCAGACAACGGAATAGTTCTCGCACACCTTTAATCTGGGTATGATTCTTATATACAGTGTGGGAGGGCTTGGTGCTGCTCCTATGTGACTGATGGCCACGCACCTCTCTGTGGTGGGGAGGGGGAGGGCTGTGGGAAGCTATAGGTTTGTCAGGAGCCAGGGGCCCAAGGGGCATGGCCAAAGACCTGCAGTCCCTTGTAGGCGGAAGCCACTTAACTGGGTCACCAGGGTCCAAAGCCTGTGCTCCACTGGGGACCAGGCTGGCTGTGCAGAGCTCACCACCCCACAGGGAGGTCACTATTTTCTTGTCATCATTCACCCCCTCTTCTGTGATGATCCTTGAGCCATAGGAGGAGAGAGTATAGACACAGATGTCCCATTTAGGCCTGGGAATTTCTTCAGCCCTATATTCTCTTCACTTGACCAGCTGTGCAGTTAATTACTGTCTACTGCAAATAGAAGCATCTTTGATGAGGGCCAAGGAATACTTGCTACAGGAGGAGACAAGCAATCATCAGGCTTACCTAGCTGAGGACCTGTGAGATACAATAAGGACTGGCTTGGCAAGACAACATGTTCCCTGGTGCAACAGTGGTAATACAAACATTGTGGGGTCAACCAACCACTCTGATTAGATTCAAGGCTCACCATTATCATGGCAAAGAACCTATGATGACAAAGGCTATAGGTACTAGGGAAAAAATATTACCATTATTTTGGTAAAAGGACATAGTAGTAAACCAATTCTAATGAGTTATTATACCTGTAGACCGTTAACTATTTTAGTTAAAAAGAGATATACAGATAAATAACAAATACTTTAGAAAGAATGAGAAAATGCGGGGCAAAGCAAATAAGTTAGGAATCTCTAAACATTGCTATTTAATTTTAGCAGACAAAGGATAGTTGGACCATTTGTTAATATGGGAAGGGGAATGGTATTCTGAGAGATTGCGTGGGAGCTTCCCCAGTTATGTCAAAGTCATTTGACTCCTAATCAGGAGTATTAGAATTGGGCTCACTCTTACTAAGAACAAAATGTGAAGCAACAACCAAAGAAGTCGTGGTTATTTTTTTTTTTTAAATGTTCAAGTTCTTCCATCTTTGTTGGGCAGAAGAAAAAGTCAGCACAGTTTCTCTGGATGCTCTAACACTTCTTTAGACTATGACAAGGGTTTCTGCATTTTCTGAATACGGAAAGTAAAAGGAACTTGAGTCCTTATTCGGAAGAACTGGAGGAAAGCCCAAGAACACTGGACCTGTGCTTTATGGGGCCACCCAGTGGTTCCTGGCTCAGAGGAAGAATTCCAGATTGGAACCTGGTACCATTCCCCCCCCCGCCTCCCCCACTGGTGTGTCTGCTCTCTCTGAACCGTTTTTTTCCATCCAGCACCAACAGGAAGTTTTAACTCCACTGTGGTGTAGATAACAAAAGAGCCAAGTAGAATCAGGAGTATTAGACACCTGTGTGGTATGCAGATGAGAATCTACAAAAAGTATTAGATGAGAACCTCTAGTTCATTTTGTTTTCTCAAACAAAGTGTTCAGTGAGGATCTACTACTGGAGTTTTGGTAGGGGAATTTTCATCCCTTGGAAGAACTGGGACTTTATGAGACTCAAGGAATGGATCCTCTACTATGAGATATGTTCCTGTGGATATGTGTAGATGTAGATTTTGTGCATATAAAACTTCTATTCCCAACCGTACTGATGGCATCAGATCATAGTGGGGCAAAGGTAGATTCCTGAGACATTTCTCATTGTGGGCTCACATCCAGGGCCAGTTTCATGATTTCAGTTGAATTACTCATGTTTGAGTTTTCAGTCTACAGTTTTGATTTTAGTGCAAAGGTAACACTTCCTTAATATATGGGGTCAGGTGGCTTTCAGTTAATGGTAGGAGTGGCGATTATTTTGTCAGGATTGACCATTTCCCTGTGTTTCCACAGAGCTCTGAGGTTCGGCTTGGTCTACACCTCCAAAGAGAAAATTGGCCCCGGGCCCGTTTCCAATATTGTCAAGTTAACAAAAAGAAAACTTTAAAAAACATTAAAATTCTACTAGTGAAGTGTCCTCAGCTTGGTAACACTTAGTAGCCATAACCATTACACCCTCTTTTTACTGGAAACAAAATGCAAGCATGCATAACACACCAGATAAAAGTGGTTGAAAATTAAACTAAACTCCTGACAAAGGGCTAGTAAGCAGTCTACACTAGCCTTCCTTGGGAGCAGACATTTGTATAGCAGTTGCAATAAAATATTTTAAGTCCCTTAGACCAACAGAGTTGCAATAGGAGAGGTCACACTCCTGCTAATGCCAATATCTTGACTTTAGCCTGTCTTCCTCTCTTGTCAGTAAATATACCTTTCCTTGTACCACTCACGCCTCCCATCGGTGCCTTTCTGCCTTTCTATTTTATTTTTTTTTTCTCTTTTCCCAAGTTCCTGATGTCAGGCACTATAACATCTGACATGAGCTGGATTCCTTCTTTACATATTTGTCTTAAAAAACAATCACATCCAGATGTACTTTCCATCATAGCACGGATCCATTCTAAGAAGTTTGGGTATCTGCGAGTGTTTTTTCGTCAGCAACTTCCTTCATACTTCTGGTTTACAGTGGCTGGGATGTTCCACTAATATCTCTTGTTTACAACCTAGCATCTTAAGGACCAAGGGACTGTGGTGGCCTCTGTACTTGGGAAACTCTGGGACCAATGTTAGAAACCAGACCAATTTAGAATGGACCCCTGAACCATTGTGCTGCCCCCGTATTTGATTTGCGGGTGAACTTAAGATGATTTTAACCTCAGATGGTGATTCCCTATCTTCCTAATGCTGTGGCCCTTTAATACAGTTCCTCATGGTGTGGTGATCACCAACCATGAAATTATTTTATTGTTTCTCCCTACCTGTAATGTTGCTGCTGTTGTGAATCATAATGTAAATATCTGATATGTGAACCCCAGTGGGGTCACAAGTCACATGTTGAGGACCCCTGCCTTAGTTGGTTCAGTCTTTGCCACCCAAACATGAAGACTTTGAGTTCATTCCTGTGGTACTGAAGAGAAAAGGCTGGTGTGCACTTGTAATCCCAGCTGTGTACAGGCAGAGAGAGGGAGAAAGCTATGGCTTGTTGGCCGGCCAGTCTGTCTGAATTGGAAAACCCCAGATTCAGTGAGAGACTCTGTCTCAAAAAACAAAAACAAAAACAAAAACAAAAAACATAAAACAAAAAAGCCAAATAGATAGATAGATAGATAGATAGATAGATAGATAGATAGATAGATAGATAAATAGATAGATAAGGGATAGGCACATTGCTCTGTGATTAAAAGGACATACTGCTCTTGCAGAGAACCCAGGTTTGGTTCTCAGCACCCACATGGCAGCTCACAACCATCTGTGAGTTCAGTTCTAGGAGACCTGACATCCTCAACTTGCCTCACCTCACCTCACCACACCTTACTGCTGAAGGGACCAGGAACTCACACAGTATGCATACAGATATCTGGGCAAAAGCACTCTTGCCCAGAAAATACAAACTAATAAATATTTTTAAAATAATAAAATGAAACCATAAATTAGATTAAAGAAGGCACCTGACATTGACCTCTGGCCTCCACACACACGTTGCAACCACACACAAACACATGCACAAAAGTAAACACATATATAAATAAAGAAAATGGCTCTAATTTACCTATATTCAAAATCATCTCAGAGATATATCTAGAAACCCTTGGAAGCACAACCCAAATCAATTCATTCTGAGCTACACATTCTCTGAGTGTGTAAATTCAAAGCAAATCATTTCTTTTGTGTCTCTGATTTCAAAACTAATTTTTACTTGTCCAATCTTTATAGTTTTGAACACTTAAACTGAAAAGGTTTGTTCTGAGGCGAGCAGTCTCCTCCACTTAAGCTGTTTCTACACCGTCGAAAACAAGCAGCCATGATGTCATGGGCAGATCGTGTGTCACTTAGGAGGGAAGGGCATGCAGAGAACTTCAATATTTTTCTCAGAAGAGAAGAAGCCTAAATTCTTATTCATGTGGAGAGGAAAATCCAAGAACTAAACCCTTTATTAAAAGAAACCAAAAGAGTGTAATTTAGAAAATGTGGACTGGAAACGCCAGGGCATAAAAATGCCTTCGTTTTAATCACGGCCCTCTTCTGACTTAACTCGTATTGAAGTGAGGAATGCCAAGGCAGGCTTAAAGTCCTTTTCTCCAAAATTGGGAAATCTGCCAACAACTAGCAATTGAGTAATTATTTTTCCCCACAGGACACTTTGGGCTTATTGGAATGTGGTTTAAGAGAATCATCGGAGTCAAGGAGATCCCAATGCCAGGGCAGCACGAAGTGGTCAGTATGCTCTTTTGGGGGGCATGGTGAGCTCTGTTTGTAGAAACCTGTTCATGTCCTGTTTCGGTAGCATGGGCATCTCAGAAACCCCCAGGAGACTTGTGCAGCTTAGAAAAGTCTAGCTGCTTCAGTTCTCATTCATCTCTAACAACAAACACAGTCAACATCTTTTGGGTCACCACTCCACGAGGAGTATTACGCTTGAAGCTGATGAGCAGACATCAGTTCTTTGTAAACTAGGGCCCTAAGTGTGTTTATAGGACACCTTCCTTTTTTTTCAGAAATATTAAGTTAATGTATATGTATGCAAAAAAGTAATTTCAACGATAGTTATTATTTAGACATGTCACCAAAAGCCATATTATGTGATTTATACATATTATCTCTGTAATTTTACTAGTTTTCACTAATTTCCTACCAAGAAGACACCGGAGAGTCGGCTCAGTGGTTAAGAGCGTTGGCTGTTCCTCCAGAGGACCTGGGTTTGACTCCCAGCATCCTCATGATGGCTCATGGTCATATATAACTGTCTTGATTAGGGTTTTACTGCTGTGAACAGAACCATGACAAGGCAACTTTCCTTGACAGTAATCCTTAATATGCATGGTGAATTATTTACATCCATTCTTGGAATTTCCTTGGAGAAAAACTCAATAGATCCAAGACTTGAGATCTTTTAAGATGCATCTCATCCTGTGAAGCTAGTCTCTAAACCAGAACTGTGTCATCCCAACCCATGTGACTTCGCCACAAAGAGACTGGATGGTAAGGGTCAAGGGTCACAAGAATCTGGGAAGCTGAACACAAAGGTTTGTTCCCAGAATGGCATCTCCGGGCCTTCAGTGCTTAATATGACTTTGACTGTATTCCGCAGGTCTGGCCCTATGGCTTGTTTTGGACCACAGACGCACTTCTAAGCAAATTGAAGTTTGAAAAAAAAATATAAAATGGAACTAGATTATCATTAGATTTTTTAGATATAAACATATTTTTTTTGTCTCTAATCAAAATATTTCCTTCTGGCACATGGCGGCTTGCAGGAGATCGACTACAGTATCAAAAATGACATTATAGTTTACAGAACAGTCTCTTCTCCCTGTTGCTTATGTTATCTAATATACAGCATCCATAAATAAAAATATTAGAACATAATGCATTTTCAGCCCTGGAGACGGTGCTTACATCCTCCCGTAGTTAAGGATGCTCAGACGCCTCACAGTTATTTCTAAGTCAGATGTTTGACACAGGATTAGCATACCACTTGTATTCTGTGTGAGACAGCGATAGTCACGTGAGACTAAATATTTTAATACCAAATGGCCCCTTTTCTATTTGCTTAGTTTTTGTTTTGTAATCTTTTAAAATTTAATTTTATTTTTTACTTATTCACTTTTTTTTTTTAAAGTTAAGATAGCCATAGAAAGAAATATCATCCCCAAACACTTAGGCGATAGCGCTGTAGAATTAGCCACGTCAATTTTATCTGTTTTTAAAGGTGATTTAAAGGCAATATCAAATACTATGTCTTTTCAGTATATGCCTTGGGCATGCTTTTATAAAAACAAGAAGTTTCTTCACAACTATTATCCCCTTGTCAAAAATAATAATACTTATGTAAAGTCTAGTGCTCAGTTGTTGTTTACTTTTGTGCTTGCCCTGTATGTACTTACAAATTGTTATTTTATTTATTTATTTATCTGTATGTGTATGTGTATGTGTATGTGTGTGTACATGCACGGGCCTGAGGAAATCAGAGGTATCCCCTGAAGCTAGTGTCAGAGGTAGTTGTGAATGCTGGGTACTGAACTCAGGAACTCAGGTCCTCTCCAAGAACAATAGATGTTGTTAAACCATTGAGCCATCTCTCCAGCCACGATATGTTTCATTTTGAAGTGGATACTCCGCTGGCTATGAGTATGAGAGCCAATGCAGCCGTCCTTCAATTAGCTTGAAATGGCTTCCTTACCCTGCTAACAATTCAGAGTCCTTTAACCATCACCCCTAGTTCCCATGTTCTCCGCACCTTCCAGGAATAAATATGAACCTATGTTCTGTTTTTAGTGACTTTCCTATTTGGGACATTTTGCATTTTTCACATTTACTAAGCACTCCTTGATGTTCGACACACTCACTCGCTCAGCACGAGGTCTTCAAGATCTCCACCCTTTTCTTTCTTTTCCCAACCACATGACTTCTCACCGTGTGGGCATATCATAAATTATCCATTCACCTGCTAGCAGACATCTGTCTAGTCAAGACGTGGTATTATTTTACCTATAAATCGTCGTTGTACCTTCATAAATGGTAACATTCCAAAAATTTAGGTTTTTCTAAAATAAATAAATAATCAGTAATGCCTAGACGGTATCAAATATATGGCTCACTGGTGTCTTCACCTCAAGGAAGACGTTTGTCTTTATGCAGAATGTTGGATTCTGTCTCTTGGATATTCAAATCACTGATAGACCAGAAGAAAATTATTCTTTCTTTGGAATTGAGAGGCAGGAAGACTTTCCTATCTGCAGGGCTGTCACATGAAGACCCTGCCGGTTCCTTCTAGTTTCCAAAATGTTCGCATGAGCTCAGAGGTCTGAGCGGTCAGGAAAGCAGTGAGGAAGAATCGCAAAATCTGGAAGATTCCATCTGGACCCAAGACTCCATGATTCTAAGTGGAGGGATATCAACAGACTTCAGGAAAGATCATTTGGCAGGGACTTCCTCTCATCCATCCAGGCTACAGAAGACAGTCATGGCCAACATGGTGAAGTTCATTAAGCAAGTACACGAGGGCTTCATCGGCCCCTTTCATGGGGGTCTTTTTCCATTGCCTTCTCTTTGTCTTCCTTTCCTCTCTGGTGGAAAAATTACACTGTTTTTCATTGATATCAAAACAGAGCCCTTAAAATTACATTCAAGAGCTTCTAGAATTCGTTTTGACACAAAATTCATGCTTTTCCAGGTTATACAAGGAAACAGCAACATTATTCTCTCGTTATAACTGCAATTGTTACTATGTTTACTGACTAGTGTAGTTTCTGAGGGTATGCATTTCCCCTTTCAACCTTAACTGGTGTAGATTTAGATAATGGTGTGTGTGTGTGTGTGTGTGTGTGTGTGTGTGTGTGTGTGTAAAAATAGGTGCTGAATAATGGGGCAGGAAGTACAACTAGGAACTTTCATCTGGGTATAGCATGAACATTACAATCAGGAATCCACAGCAGCTGTGATTGCCTGCCGGAGTTCCGAGAAGAAGTGAAGAGAGACCCCCTCATGTGGGAAGCAGGGAGAGTAGCTGGAGGGAGGGGTTCAGTGGGAGTCAGAGTGGGAGATGAGGGACAGTAATGGGATGTGCATGTGATCACAGCACTTTGTGTGCAAGTATTATGCATGTATCCTCAACACTGATGGTCCAGTGCTTCAGATACTGAGGCACAGGAGGTATGAGAACCACCCTGAAATCAGCTGAGAGGATGTCTGGTCTAGACCGGTGTGTCTTAAACATGTGTCACTGGCTAAGGTTAAGGGACACTGGGAATCATTGAAATCACATCTGAACCCTGATGTGTTTGTCTAGACTGTGTTGTGGTTGTTTTGTCTTGAAGGCCAATAACTCTCAGTTTCTCTATGGAGTTTATGATCTGCCTCTAAAATATTGTCAGATGATTATCTTGGTTGTGACAGTGAGAACCATGCGAAGTTCTGTGGAGATGCTGCAATTTTCCCAACTTCTTATATTTAATTGGAAATGACCAGACATGGATCAAACATGGCTAATCAAATGAATCAATGGATAGATAAGTGAGTTGATGGATGGATAAGTTGGTAACTGCCTCTGTTTTATTTATTTTTTTTTAAACTCAAGCTTTTGAAAGTTTGGTCCAATCAAATAGTGAACACTTACCAATTGCTCTATCAAACACCCCAACAATACCACCCAGGAAATTTTAAGAATAAATAGAGATTGAGTGTCCTATATGGGTCATGGTATCTACAGAGGGCAGGTGCCCTGGTAGATCATGGCTAAAGAAAGGCTTCAGAAGTAGATCTCAGAGTCAACTCTAAACAGGCAATTCAGGGACTCTGTATCTGGGCCTGGAGACCATGGGGCTGAATACTTAAACTCACATGAAACAAAGATGCTTTGGGTATCCTGGACACAGGATAGGCTCATTCATCCCTCACCCAATAACCTTCTCAGTGAGATGAGACCTCGTGGATGCAAAGCACTTTGCTCCCTAAGAGGCTGTGACTTAGAGACACCAATAATGAATTTGAACTCTGGAATTGCTAAATCCTCAGCTGTCATGGTCATTTGTGCAATCTTGTACTTTGTGAACTCTGGTCTCTTCATTCATTAGGAAGAAAGAAGGGTTTTTTTTATTTTTATTTTTATTTTTATTTTATTCTCTGAATAGTGATGTCACTAGAAGTGGTGAAAAGTTCCTAATATTAAGAGACCAGCAAGAAGCATCTCAGAAGGACTGGGCATTCCACAATGGCATTGAAAACATATTGGAGTCACAATGTCTTAGCTTCTTAGCACAATTATTGCCCCTGGGGTGTCTTCGTTAGGGGTTTGTGCAATGAAAAACCACCATGACCAAGGCAACGCTTAAAAAGGAAAACATTTCACTGAAGCTGGCTTACAGGTTCAAAGGTCTAGTTCGTTATTGTCATGGCTGGGAGCATGGCAGCATCCAGGCAGACATGGTGCTAGAGAAGGAGCTAAGAGTTTCTACATCTTGCTCTGAAGGCAGCTAGGAGACTGTCTTCCTCAGGGAGCCAGGAAGAGGGTCTTTTCCACACACTGGGCAGAGTTTGAGGATAGAACCTCAAAACCCACCCCCACAGTGATGCATTTCCTCCAGCAAGGCCACACCTACTCCAACAAGGCCACACCTACTAATAGCGTCACTTCCCATGGGCCAAGCATATTCAAATCACCACACTGGGTGCCATCTTGTAGATGTGACTGTTCCATTTCAAGAGTAACATGATAAACAGGAAAAGGCTAAATAAGAGCAGGAAGGGGAAGCTGATGGCTCTAATTCCTAAAGCAGGATGTCATCAATCATTCAGCCAGCCAGCATTTAGACAGAGGACATACAGGATGAGTGAGCAGTGGTTCCTTGTGGCTCTTAAGGCCAGCAAGATGGAGCTGTATCTTGCTTGCAAAAGGCAGTCTAAAAACTTTCTTGAGTTCCTGCCTCAATTTGCATTTTGGAATCCAGAGAAGGAAAATTCATTTAAAATAGATTATCTGATGACAAGGAGTCAGACTTATGAAAAGAATATTTAAGCTTTATAGCAATGAGAGGAAGAATAAAATACTTTCCTTATGGGAACATAATCTTTGTGAAATTAAATGTGTGTAATGATTACTCCAAACATGTCAAGGAGCTCAACAATAGCAATGAGGTCAGAAGTGGAAAAGATGGAAAACATCTCATCCAAGGAAATACGTAAATATATAATTTGACACATATAACCACAAATCCTAATTCATATGCATTATGCATTTTTGCCCGACTAGATTAATAGATTGCCATGTAGACTCACATGATTGATAGTAGTCAAATATCATTTCAGAATTACTTCTGAGTGGAATCAGGAATAAATCATTAAAATACACAGTTTATGTTGTAAGCTTCACAGATGTTCAATAGAGATCTTGATGGAATGACAATAAAATATGCCTTCAACCATTTCAAGGAAATTCATAGTTTTTCATTTCCTTTTGCATCTAAATTAAGCACAAGTTCTGTTTTCTGATTCTATTTAGATGTGTCTGCCCAGAGAAAGTACTAGATCCAGAAATCAAATCAAGTGTAATGTGTTGGGGGAAAAAAAAACAGTTGACTTGAATTAGTCCTCCAAGATACTGACTTTTTTTTTTCCCCATTGGTCAGGCTTAATCCCTCTCTCCATGACTCTTCTGAGCTACTCAATAAATCAGGGAAAGTAGATTTTAAGTGTCATTTTTGGTTCTAACACAAATAAAATTCCAAATTGCTTCATGAACTAAATCAGCAATCCTTAGACCAATTCATTTTACTCTCCTTCAAAACGGAGATCAGCTCTTGCAAATTTTACAAGGAAAAAGAAAAATAAATTGATTCATCCGGTCCACTCCAGTTTGCCTTTGATCACGGTTTCAGGTTCCCAGCCTGTATGGAGGCATTGTCTGCCGATTTATTTTTCCAAAGAACTTTCACTATGATGATTCGATAAGAAACGCTATTTTTTTTTTCCAAAGGTATTCAGTTATTCCCTTGGTCTCTATTAGGGTAGATAAGTCCTTAGAGTTTTTCTTTTTTTAAAAAAAGTGAGTTTACATTTTCATTCCGTTTTTTTTTTTTTTTTTTTCAAACTGAAGGCTCCCTATGTTGGCTATTTTATCTTTCTGCTCTAGGAAAGCCAGACTCTCAGTTCTCCCCAAGCCATCCCTGGCTGCACGCCACACCATCTGTAATGCACACATATCTTCACCTAGCCAGTCTATCCCAGCTCTGCTAGCTCTGGTAATTTTATATTACTGGCGTCTTTGAGGAGAAAGGCATTCACTCTGAACTGATTTATTCCTTACTGTTGGTCTTAAACTTTGAATTCAGCTTGAAAGTAATCTAATACAGAAACAAAAGGCTAGGATTTTTCACAATGAGTTAAGTAACAGATAGAAAGTTCTGGAGCCCATTCATTGCTTTTATTGGCATGGAATGGCTGGGTACATTTAAACACCCTTGACAGATTCCAGATTTGAATTTAGGAGGCTTTATGATAGGACAAATGACTCTCAATAAAGCCTGGTTGTCTTTGACAATCTACTGTGGGCTACCTTTTCTTCTTCCCAAGGTGGTATCAGATCAGTTTCTTTATTTCCTTTCCCGGTGGAAAAAAAAATCATATTTTAATTTTTTCTTACTGCTGTGATAAAAGAAAATATGCCTTCTTAGATTTTTCAGTGCATGGTTCCAAAATTTTAATTTTTGAATTTAAATACTAAATATGGATTTAATGATTTTTTTTTGTACATACAACAACATCTACATCAGAACTGGTAAGCAGAGATATGCTTAGTCATAGCAGGAGGTGTCTTGTGTAGGCTTTTTGTTGGGAAAACACCACAGTGGAGAATCATGAGGGGAAGATATTCATGGCTATTAAATAGGCAAGAATTCTAATCTCAGTATTTACAGAGCACCAGGAGGTGTTGAGCAGAGCTGATCTGTTTCAGCATTGAGTTTTGTCATTGAGTAAAATTGGGACATCTGTAAAAGAAATGATAATTTTAAAAGTGCTTTCAATAGTTATTTGAACCATTTTCAATAGTTGTTTTTATGAATTTCTGGTGTTAATTAGCATTATACTTGTCATTGGACAAGGTTAGGAGAGTTAAACGGTATAACTGGCCTGGAGGAATTACAGTCATGGTTACAGCTTACTGTCAGGGGGTGATTCAGTGGCACAGCACTTGCCTAATGTGCCGAGGTCCTGGGTTCAAGTCTCAGCACCACCAGCAAATGAATAGACGAATAAATATTAAAACTTAAAACCCAGTGAAACATGTTACTCTTCCTTACCCAATCTCTTGGTTTTGTTAGGCATCTGAAAACTCATTCAATAAATAAGTCTCCTATGTCAGGTGTTTCTTCGTGGTACTGGGAGCTTCCCTGAGCTGAAGTTCATAGCTAGAGCCTGATATCACATAGCACCAACAGTCCAGCTTGTGTTTCTAGAGCACTTAGCATGCTGATAGCTGGCCAAGCGCTTTGTTTGCATGACCTAGCAGCCACTAGAGCATCTTGTGCTGTGCCATTCATGTAGAACTTGGACGACCTTGCAGGGTCCTTTCAGTTTCTATAGAAGATCTTGGGGGTGGAGATAATGCTTTCTTCAGTTGTGGTTTTTTTTCTTCTAACACTAAGGTAGTTTTGCTCTGAATGTCTATCTCTGGCCCGCTTTGCTCTTGTACCCTATATATGTATATGTGTATATGTATATATGTTATGTAATATATTACATATATATCACATATATATGCATTTATACCACATATATTATACATAATATATTACATTTAACATAGCATATATACATATATGTAATATATACATATTATGTATTAACACAATAAATGCATATAATATGCATGTATATATGCCTAATACATATATATTATATATACTTATATGCATACTTACCTGTATATTATGTGTATATATACATATATCATATGTTATATGTATACATAATACTTAATGCATATACATATGATATATGTGTTTATGTTATTTACATATATACTTATGTACATTCATATATTATACATACTATATTAAATATATATTATACAGCACATCAAAATTAGCTGGCGTATATGTTTTTCATTTGTGGATCCAGAGATCTTGGGAGGATGCAGTGAGGCCATGACAGCTGGGAGCCAAAGCAGATTAAGTATTCACCACTACGTATATATATTTGTGTATGTGTTTGTGTGTGTGTGCATGTGTATGTGTGTATATATGTATATACATGTATATATATGTATATATATATATATATATATGTTTGCATTTGTGTGTGTATATGTATGTGTGTATTTGTGTGTGGGATTGTGTGGATGTGTGTGGATGTATGTGTGGTTGTATGTATGAATGTGTACCTGTGTGTGATTGTGTGTATATCTATGGTATATGTGTATGTTTATGTGCATGTGTGTGTGATTGTGTGTATATCTACGGTATATGTGTACATTTGTGTATATGCATGTGTATTTGTGTTTATTTGTGTGCATATGTATTTGTGTATGTTTGTATGTATGTGTACCTGTGTATTTGTATGTATACGTGTGTATGTATTTGTGTGTCTTTATTTGTATGTATATATGTGTATAAGTGCATATTTGTATGTGTATGTATATATGTATATTTGTGTGCATATATGTGTGTGTATGTGTGATTGTGGAATATATACATGTGTGGAGTATATATATATGTGTATGTATATGTGTGTGTATTTGTGTGTATATGTGTGTGGTTTTGTATATGTATATGTGTTTTGTGTGTATGTGTTTGTGTGTGTATGTGTTGAGTGATAAATCAGAGAGAAGACTCACAGTACTAAAAATCTAAAAAACATTTTTCGAGTTGTGGGCTTACAAGCAAGAGAAGAGATTAATTAGCTAGAAAAAGAATTCAAAACCTAGGGAGCTGTCAGGAGCTAGAAAGAAAATTATTTTTTCCTTCTCCTTTATTCTTTATAACACATCAACAGCTTGCAAATTCCCTTTTTATTACCATGCAATCAAGGTGCATTGCTTTCTCATAAGACAATTAGTTCTTATTTGTTTGAGTGAGTACTTTATTATTCACAGGGAAATAGAAGAATTTCTTGTACCAAACATCTCCTACCTAATACTAATCTGTAATATTCATGTTGGCAATAGAACGTTCCGTTTCATTATACCCCAGTAATGATCACAAACGAGAGTTTGTCTTTGGCATCTGTAATGATGTGGAGAACAGTGACGCTTGTGTGTTGAACATTCCTCATGTGGTCGATAGCTAGGCATCATTTCAAGGCTCCCAGCAACTCAGCAGAGAAAGATCAAGACTGTCGTTATTATCATTTCCATTTTACGTTCGTGGGAAAAAAAGAGAGTGCACTGGCGTCCCCAAAATCATGTCAAGTTAATGGCAGCCCTACTGTGCTTTTGCAAGGAAGATTAGGAACATCCCTATGTTGTTTAGATTATTTGTGAGTAGTCCGTTTCGCAGATATCAACAGTTGAACTGAATCCTACCAAACGTTCCTAGTTTTACAATTAATAATTTCATTTTAAACAAATGTTGGTAGAAGAAAAGGAACAAAACCCTTGCCAACACTACTGCAGAAATCAGAGAAATTTGAAGGCGTTTCCTTTAAAAAGATTTATTTTTTTTTTTAATCTCTGTATCTTAGTGCTTACCTGTATGTGTGTCACATGCGTGCAGTGCCAAGGAAGGCCAGAAGAGGGCATCTTAACCCCAGAGACAGGGTTACAGACAATTGTGAGCCACAGTCTTGGTGCTGATGTGCTGATGTGGAACCTGAGCCCTCTGCAAGTAAATGCTCTTAACCAATGAGATCTCTCCATCCCAAATATGAATAACTAAAAACTGAGAACTCTTAGGGCTGGGGGTTTGCTAGTTCAGTAAATGACCAGTCAGTTCTGCGAGCATGAAGACTGAGTTCAGATCCCTAGCATCCTCTTAAGAAGCCATTAGAAGGCACAGGAACCTGTAATTCCTCCCAGTGCCAGGAGAGGGCGATGTGAGGATTTCTTGGAGTTCCTGACCATCCGGTCTGACAGAAACTGTGAGATCCTGGTTCATTGTAAGATGTGGTCTCAAAGTTAAGGTGGAGAGAGATTTAAAAAGACACCCAAAGCTCTGGCTTCCGTAGGCATGCACACACTTACACTTAACGCAGCTTTACACACATGTAAGCAAGCATGCATTCACGCACAGGCTCAAAAAAGAAAGGAAAACAGAAAAAAAAAATATTCTGATGCATACCTATTCAAGGTCAAACAGTGAATATCACCCGAATCTTTCCCCGTCAGGAGAAATGCTGTGTTAACTAATTTATTTTAATGTCTGGAGGTCGCTACAGATCTACACATCTTTCTTCATTACTTAGATAAATAATTTGCCACTACTATTGTTTTTTAGTGATTTCATTTGGCTATTTGAGAGTGTGTTTTCCACAATCTCTAACACTGAAATTCCCATCCATTCAGCCCTGCAGATTTTATTAGGTTCTGCATGCTCAGGAAATAATACCATCAAGGTAGAGTTATCTTCACACAAGCAGGACAATTATATTGATATATCATGTGCTGTATTTTAATTTCAAAATTATTACCTCATTGTTTTCTCCTGGAGCCCAGTTTTATTTCTTTCTTCTTATCATTAAAGGTACAGCGACAGGCAATTCACCCATTAGAAAGAAGAAAGGGAGCAGAAAAGGTTTTCTTTAATATATATATATATATATATATATATATATATATATATATATATATATATATATAT
>NC_034598.1:33727129-33732869 GCF_900095145.1 Mus pahari
TATATATATATATATATATATATATATATATATATATAGAAAAATCTCCCACAGAGTGAATTCCCACAGTGTGATGGAAGATGTAAATTTAGCCCAGTGTGAGTCAGACAATCAAGTTAGGAATTTTAATTTAATGGTTTGTTCCTTTGAATTGTTAGCTGCTCCCCTCATTGTGTAAGTGTTGTTTGAATTGGAGGAAATTAAACTGAAATGTGCCTAGAACTCGCTCCAATCCAGTTCCTCTCGTGCTCTCTTTCACGGGCAAAAGGATGAACAGAGGAAGAGAAGAAGAAGATGATACACAGGCAAGAAGAATTGATGCTTATTTGCTGCTACCTTAATAGTGGTTGTCCCATTTCTGGCTACCTTAGAATTTAGATATTTAGCTTTGTGGTGGCAGTATCAATTTAACAGGCTTGGGGAATCATCATTTTCATTTCCGCACCACTTGGTACAAGACTGTGTTTTTCGTATATTGGTGAAAAACCTTAATCTCGCTCAGGTTCAGAGGTCTCAAGTCAGCTTGGACTCACTCCCTTGGCTTTGCAAATAAGTGACTTGAAGGAAGAGTAAACATTAAACATAGAACAGTAGATCAGCAGAAAAACTGAGTGATTTTATAATTTACTGAGTAGGCGGCCATTTGCTCTAAGAGATCTAGATGATTATAGAACACATGTTCGGGATTATCATTGTAAGATCGGGTAACACACAGCATTCTTCTCAGAGAGTAAGAAAACATTTCTTTAAAAGCCCATCAAGAGGGATAATTTGGCTATAAGCTCTTTGTATGTTAATTCTCAAAGAAAGAAATATTAAAAGAGTGAACAGCCGTTGGGCAGTAAAATAGGGCTCCTACCATAGAGAGACTTGGAAATAAGAGCAGGCAGGTGCATAACAGCCATATGCATTCATTGGTTTTTGTCTTAGATGCTCTGAGGCTGACGTTTCAGAGGGAGCACCATGAGAGGGTGAAGGGACTCCTTCCATTTCATATCGTGGAATGCTATGAGAACTCGCCTGAGAATGTTTACCATGTCCCACACAGCTGCCATGGCTCCTGATTCCCTGTCCTCAGAGCTGATGCTAGTATTAGTTTATAGCATGTATTGTCTCTTCTTTCAAATGATCGTGGATTCTGTCTCCCATGCAGTGACATTCTGAGCATTAACGCTGAAAACACAGTGGTTCTGGACATTTTTGCTGCCACCCTCAAGTGTCTGCAGCAGAGTGGGACTCACGCATCAGGGCAGCTGATTTCTGGACAGACCCCTGATGGCTGGCTGCAGAGAGCAGGATTGAGTTGCACAAAGTCAGGCAGGTCTACCTGTAAAAGACATTGCTCATGGGGTAGACAAGCATGCAAGAGTCAGACAGTTAGGCTGTGAAGAAGAAAATGAAGCAGAAACAGGTAAAGTATATGTGCATGTTCATGTGTGTACAGGTGACCAGGCATGTCAATTATGGGTGAGTCAGGTCATTGGATGATCCCTAGTGCTATAGCAAGTTACATTATTTTTGAATTAATTTTCTTTTCTTATGTGTGTTCTGTTTTCCCTGCATGTACATCTGTGCATCACCTCTGTCCCTGGTACCCAACTAGGGTGCCCAGAAGAGGGGTTGGATCTTCAAGAGCCAGAGTTTAAGATAGTTGTGAGCAGCCATGTGGTTGCTGGGCACTCGACCTGGGTCCTTTGCAAGAGTAAGACGTGCTCTTAACCACTGAGCCATCTTTCTATTCCAAGGAAGTTACTTTAAAACATGCATCTCTGTTATGAGAGAGGAAAATATAAAATGGCACATCTACTGACTGGTTTTGTTTGTTAGCTTGATACAAGATGGAGTCATCAGAGAGAAAGGAGCCTCAGTTGAGGAAATGCCTCCATGAGATCCAGCTGGAAGACATTTTCTCAATTAGTGATCAATAGGGTGGGCCCAGCCCATGGTGGGTGGAGCCATCCCTGGGCTGGTAGTCCTGGGTTCCATAAGAAAGCAAGCTGAGCAAGCCATGGGGAGCAAGCCAAGAAGCAGCATCCCTCCACGGCTTCTGCCTCCAGATTCCTCCCCTACTTGAGCTCCTGCCCTGACTTCCTCCATTGATGGACTATGATCTGGAAGTGTAAAACCCTTTTCTCTACAACTTGCTCTTTGACCATGGTGTTTTATCACAGACATAGAAACCCTAAGACAATATAAGATAATGACTTTAAAAATCTGGGTTTCAATAAAATTTCCAGCTAAGGCTAACCTCATTTGTATGGCTTTCCATTGGGCTGAATAGTCTTTCCAAAACTTCTGAATGGATACTTTTCAGCTTAATGTGTAGTGTATTATCATATTTGCGACAAGTTTTCAGAGTTTCGTCCCAGAGCCCTTAACAAGCAACCACCAAGCTCTGACTTAGCATAGTGATCTTTTGTCCAAGAGTTCAAAATTGGACAGTATTTAGCTGGGTTTTAGGGGGAGCTTGTGTTGTTGAGGAAGGTAAACATGGTAAAGGGAGTAATTAATTAATTGACAAATGAATGATCCAGAGAATAACTGTAATTTGTAGCAAGTGTATAAAGCCCCTCATCTTTCCTATATAGAGAAATTTTACTGTTTAAAAATAAATAAATGTATTTGAGATGGACTCCTTCAAATGAATAATTGTGTTCTTATGTTCATGCAAATAATTAATTATAAATGTGTGGTGTATACATGTGCTTATGTGTATTTATGTGCTGTGTGTTCATATGCATGCATGTGTGTATAGGAGTGCATGCACACATGTGTGGGACACAGAGGTCAACTTTGGCTTCATGTATCTTCCCTCTATTGCTTGCCACATCACTGTTATTATTCTCAATTACAACTAACCTCATCTGTATAGCTTTCCGTTGGGCTGAGCAGTCTCTCCACAACTAATGAATGGATAATTTTCAGTTTAATATGTAGTGTATTATATTTTTATCAGGTTTTAAAAAAAATTAATTGTGTGTGTGTGATGTGAATGTAGCTGTCCAAAGAGGCCAGAGCATAAGATTCTCTGGGATTTGAATTCTAGGCAGTTGTGAGTTGCCTAACATAGGTGCTGGGAACTGAGTTCCAGCCCTCTGCAAGAGCGATTCAAGATCTTAACCACTGAACTATCTCTCCAGCTCCTCCAAGGCCGAGTCTCCTCTTCAAACCTGGAGCTGGGCGTTGTCGCTAGATTGGCAGGGAAGTGTGTCCCTGGGATCTGCCTATATTAGCAATCCCAGCACTGGAATTACAGGCATATGCCACCATCTTGGCTTTTATGTGGGTGACAGAGATCTTCCATTAAGCTATCTTCCCAGCCTCTTTCAAAATAATTAAATTTTCTTCTGGACCTTCGGGTTTTATGATTGAACACTATTTAAAAACAATGATTATATCTATAGGCTTCTCTATAGCTATTTTTTTGTCAACATCATTCTAAACCCTAGGGCATCACAGTACTGTTAATAATAAATCCTATTTATTAGATTTGTGTTTCAGGAGACTCAGTGAGCTCTGTTTTCTCTCAACGTGGCGTTGCACATAGCTTAAAAGTTATGGTTTATAACTTCGCTCATATTATAGCAAAGATGGCCTTGTGCCATAAATCTGTCCAATCAGACTCAAACATAAACCCCAGAACACGTTCCCATACAACTTATTATACCTAACAGAAATGATGGCCAAAGTGGCAACTTTTTTCCTCCCTCCAGCCTTGTATTTTCTGGAATGTGGATGAAGTGTTTCATGTACATTGGCCATTTTAATTCATCATAGGGTCAGCTGATGAGGTTGGTTCATCGGGAAGCTGCCTGTGGATGATACAGCTTAGGTGTGGCTCATAACAGACATCAAGAAAGCTTGGATGCTCAAGGATACCATGACACAGTAGCCAGCCATGCTCTTACCATCTCTAGACCCATCCTCGGAAAAGTCCCCAACATCTTTAAGCCATTGCTGGGTGAATGGCTCTATTACTTGTGATGGAACATACTGAACATTTCCTAATGGATATGTGTGAATATTAACCACATTAGGTCCTGCTGGATTCATAGAATCTTGGGTGTAGGGCAAGCATCATGTTAACAGCAGATAATGATTCCAATAAAGCATCTCCATGGATATAGAAGACGGCCTCCAAAGGGGTGATTTCTGCTTTAAGAGGCCTAGAAGGTGTTCATGGAGAGGGTCTGTTAGGTCTTCCATCTCTTCATATGCATTATTAGGACTTCATATAGATGGAAACAGAAAATATACACAGGACAGAAGGATACTTGCAACAGAGCTGAAGACATACTCTAGCTGATAATCAGACACATAAATCACCCTATATTTAAAAAAAATAACATTTTAGTGGGAAACACAGCAGGACACAGAGGTGGTTTGGCCTGGAGATTTTTCCATAGCTTGCAGGTATCATCAGGTACTCGTAGAAGTTTGTTCTGGATCCACAGCGCACCTGGCTGTTCTGTAATTCTGGCTACTTACTCTGAGTTGTAATTGGTGCTGAGAAAACCATTGTGGAGCAATGTCCAAGGAAGAGAAACATACACCCCTTTCTATCCTTGAGAACGTGGCTTCCTCCTCTACCTCCTCAGTTTTAATCTCATAGAAAGTTACATGTGAACTTGACAGTTGAAATACAGAGTTAAAAGTGGGATAAGCTCTGTTTCCTTTTTTCAGGTTTCCGCATCCTCCTAGTCTGTTCCCGACATGGCGACCATCTAGAAATTCTTGGGATAGAGCTGATACAACTTGATTGACAGGGTTTGGAGGTATACATGCCTATAGATGACAGTCAATAGCATAGAGTCACTGGGATGTCAGCCAGGCTGACTTAGATGTTATAAAGTGGGCATGTATTTGCATGTCACTCTCTGGAATTTCTGATTTTATTGTTAAACCACACTGACAAATGTCTGCCATTATAATATCTTTGGCTTAAAGTCTTTGTTTTACTTCTGCATTCCTCACGCAGTCCCCAGGCTTCCTTCCTATGTTCTGTGACTTTACAAGCCAAGCATGCAATCAGATAATTTCAAGAGTCCAGAAGAAGAAAGGGAAATGTCTGGAGTCTAGGACCCCTTTTGCTGTAATACATGGTTCCACCTTGTAGCCACCCCTGTAGACTTGAGACACTTATGTATCAAGTTAGATTGCCTCAACATTCTCCTTATGGTTCTCCAAGGGATTCTAACAATACCTGGACTAAAGCTAAAACTGAAAGCCATTTGTTAGGCACTGAGTAGGGAGGGGACTTCCCCTCCCATTCTTTGGATACATGGATTTGTGAGAGCCCTGTAGCCATCTATACCTTTAGGAAAAGTTTTTTTTTTTCCTTTGTGACATAAATACTGATCTTCAGAAGGTTGCTTCATGGAGGAACTCATGTTTAGCAACAGTCTTAAATAAGCTGTATTACCCACAAGACACCACCCTACTCAATACTGACATCTAGCTGGTAATCTCACTAGAGCCCTTACTGTCTTCATGAGAAAAAACTCATTCCTATAAGATGATAATCAAACTGGTCAAAGTTCCCTTCCCAAGGAATTGCAGGTAACGTCTCATCTATTGTATAAGGATGTATCCTATATCAGCTGTAACAACAGCAAAAGGAGAAGACGAAAACAAAGAAGGGAAAGGGGAATGGGGAAGAGGAGGAGAAGGGGAAGGAGGAGGATGAGGAGGATGAGGAGGAAGGAGGATGAGGAAGAGAGATGAAGAAGGAGGAGGAAAA
>NC_034598.1:33733059-33751765 GCF_900095145.1 Mus pahari
AAGAAGAAGAAGAAGAAGAAGAAGAAGAAGAAGAAGAAGAAGAAGAAGAAGAAGAAGAAGAAGAAGAAGAAGAAGAAGAAGAAGAAGGTGGTGGTGGTGGGTTTGCTTTGTTTTTTATATGCCTTAGAAACCAGAAGCCCTAAAATCAAGGCATTGGAAGGAAAGCCTTTCTCCCCAATAATCCATGTGATACCAAATTCTGCAAGTTCTAGACCCCCTGGGATTTCCTGGTTTGTAGGTCTTTCTTCTATATTTAAAGCCAGTAGTGCCACATCTAGCTCTCTCAATCTCTGACATCTTTGTCTGCCTTTTAGGATAGTATTTTCTTCATAATGTTTTTTGTATCTGTAATGTACATTCTTTCATCTCATGATGACATACCTCAGGACCTTGGGACTAGGATGTGAACATATTTTTTGGAGCTATCATTCAGAGACCACACATTGTGCAATATTATTGGCCATGTGATCACTGACCAACTTACCTTCCCTACTTCACAGGTGGTACACAATATGGAACTTACCCCCAGAAGAGCAGAGCTGAACCTAAGTGTGGGAAGTCATGTGTCTGTCAGTCTGGGTGAGGAAGGGAAACTTCAGGAGGATTGGATTAGTGATGACATCAGTTCACAGCGGAGAGCTGGGAATCATACACCATGATTCTGACTTAAAGTCTGGGGTTTGAACTGACTTACTGTAAAATCCCCAGCTTCCATTCACCATAAATCAGTCATTTTAAAAATTTACTTTAGCAGTAAAACCTTGGGTTAAATAAAATACTACTCATGTAACAGATATATGCCCCACTTCATCATCTAGGGGTTCGAAACAGGGTCATCTCTCTTTTAATATTCAAATAAAAACGAATCCTGGCTCTATTTTGCTGTCATGAGAATATCTCTGTTTTTTCCCTTGGCCATTTCTTCCTATAAGGAGCCCACAAACTTTGGGAATGTATATAATGTAAACCACATATAAACCTCATGGCTTAAAAAAATATTCCAAAGTAATCACATGCATTTACCAGGAGTCAGGAACACCACCACCAGGTTGCTGCTATTGTTGGTGGATCTATAGGGAGTCTCTGATGGAGATGGGCTAGCGGGCTTTCTTCTCTACTGCCCAGATGTATAGATTCTGGGTATGGGAAGTAAGAGGAGACTTATCCCATCCCATCGTGTCAGCCAGAGCTCCCTTTACTGATGGTCATGCTCCTAAGACTTTACTATGGGCTTGTTCTCTCTTGATAGATGTTACAGCCATTTCCCTAAAGCAATGAGACCCATGGTGTCTGGGGATCAAAGCATTAGAACATTTCTCATCTCAGAAGCAGATCCCTTCCAGAATGACTGTCTTATAAGGTTAGATCCCAGTTCAGAAGGTTAGAAAAAGGCCTCCTTTGGGTCCAAGATCATCCCTACTTGATGTTACCAAATAAGTCATTTATTTTTTAGATATGTGGGAATGGGATTGGGCTGCAGGTGGCCTAGGCATTAGATACTCAGTGGCATAAACAAAACAAAAATGTGTCTCTCATTTTCCAGAGAAAATGCTGCTTCATGAATTCCTCAGTTCCTCAAAGTCAACATGTAGTATATGTATATGTATATGTATATGTATGTGTATGTGTATGTGTATGTGTATGTGTATGTGTATGTGTATGTGTATGTGTATGTGTATGTGTATGTGTATGTGTATGTGTATGTGTATATGTATATGTATATGTATATGTATATGTATATGTATATGTATATGTATATGTATATGTATATGTATATGTATATGTATATTCTAGCTATCTGTCAGAGACACCATAGTAGATTCTATGGTAATGTCTCTGTGGACTCGTATTTACTGTGACAGACTCTCACACTTTTCTTTACCGATGACCTTGGCGGTTCCAGTGAGGTGTATTATAGGACGATTCTCAATTGAGATTTCCAGTGCTTCTCCTCATGACTTAGGATAAGTTGGGGGAGTAAGTCCACAGAAATAAGGTAGCATTTTCAAGACGCCATGTCAAGGGTACTTTTCAGCTATGTGACTTACGATTGTATATAATTGTCAGGATTCTTTACTATAAAGCTCTTTTTTCCTCTCTGTACATAATGTGCTCCTTGAATGGAAATCTCTTTACACTGAATGACTGAGGGTGGGGCATGCTCCCCTCTTGACAGTTAAGTATCTACATTCACATCTGTAATACCTCTGTGAGGGTGACATGTCTTGCTACTGATTCCTTCGGTCATTCATTTCTGTCACTATAGACTCTCTCATATCCTTAAAACAGTGTTAATGTGCATGGTGTGTGTGTGTGTGTGTGTGTGTGTGTGTGTGTGTGTGTGTGTGTGTGNTGTGTGTGTGTGTGTGTGTGTGTGTGTGTGTGTGTGTGTGAGTGTGTGTGTGTGTGTGTGTGTGTGTGTGTATGATGGCGTGCGCATGTGCGCGGGTGTAGGATTATCTGAAGAGGCCAGAAGATGCTGTTGTAGCCCTGTCTTGGAGCTACAGGTGATCCTCAGTCTTCCAATATAGATGCTGGAAACTGAACCCAGGTCCTCTGGAAGAGCAGCAAGAGCCCTCAATAGCTGAGCCATCTCTCCAGTCTCTGTCATCTATGTTATCCAGTGGACCCACTGCTATTTTATTTTGTTTTCTAAAAGTTCTTGCCATAGCTCTTTGGAATTCTTTCAGATGGTGGCTATGTACCTTTGATGAACACTCACTATCCTGTCATCTTAAAATTAATTAATTAACCAATTAATACAATTAATTGATTAATTTATTTGTATTTAGGCAATTCTTTGTCTTGTAACACTACAGATTCAATAATTTCATCGTTTTCAAATATTGAATCTATCACTTCTCTGAAGGACTCTGATTCCTTCTGTGGAAAAAAAAAAGATATTAAGAACCATGCCTCAGTATTTGAGCCTCTTACTCTCTTCCATGGATTGATCTTAAAAATTACATTCCTAGGTCTTGTGTTCCCAGTTGGAAGTACGAACAACCTCTTCCTTGGGGTTACTGCCAAGGTGAAAATATAATTCATGTGGGCGCTGGAGAGATGACTTCACAGTCCAGAGTTTGCAACTCTATCAGAGGACACAAGTTCAGCTCCTAGAACTTATAGCTCAAACTATCTCCAACTCTGGTTCCGGAGAATCTGATGCCCTCTTCTGGACTCTGCAGGCACCAGCCACACACGTGGCATATATACATGCATGTAGGCAAGTGCTCAGACACATAAAATAAAAATAAACAAATATGTAAAATACATAATTTATGCTATTAAATTATATATTTTAATACTATGTTATTTTTATTTATGACATATAATCCATTACAGTATAATTAACTCTGTAATTGTTTTGAAGCCATATTTTTGCATTTGCATTACTTGCTTAGCACCCATACACAAATAAAACATTAAAATGGCAGTTATTTTTTATTACAAAGTTATCTCACTAAATTTTATTACAAATTTTATAATTACTCATGCTCCATAAACTCTTATACCCCACAAAATGAATGTCCTTCTACTATTAGAATTGTATTGACTAATAAATTAAAAAGTACCACAATTTATATTAACATCAAAGAAGGAGCCAATGCTCAGTCACCAGCATGCTCTCAATTTATTATATAAATATATGTGCACTCATTCCTATACATGACAAATGCATGCATAAACAAGACACGTGTGTACCTGTTTGTACAAGTTTCTATAAGAACCTATATATTTGTATATATGACACACAAGTATGTACCTGTTTGTACACGTTTCTGTAAGTACCTATATATATATGTGTGTACGTGATGAATATGTGTGCACCTGTTTGTACAGGTTCCTGTAAACACGTGTTTGCACTTATTTGCACATGTGTTTCTGTAAGTAACTATACATAAGCAGAGGACTGAGTCACGAAAGTAGCAAGAATGAGGGTCTAACTGAGAGAGTTATAGCACCAAGGTGACAGGTGATAAAATGCCCCCCACCCCCGCTGGTGTTCTGAGCGTCTGGCCTCTCCATTCCTGGTGAACGCAGTTGTTCTTTCCAATGGGGACCCGTAAACTTTCTCTAACTCACAAACACCTTTAAAAATGCTTCTAAGGAGCTAGAAGGATGGATCAGTTAGAAGAGCACTGGCTGTACAAGAATAAGGACTGGGGTTCCATCCCAAGCACTCATGGAAAAAGACGGACTCAGTCTGGAGATGTGGGTTTCTAAGCACAAACTGGAGAAATGGGTGGTGGAGACTGGCAAACCAGCCACGCACAGAAGGTAACCAGAGCTCCTGCCCTCCTGGGCTTGCTGAAGTCCTGACCTGTGACAGGGATTCCTAGTTAGCCTTGGTGGAAAGCAAGGGTCGGGAGCCCACACACTTGGGGCTGGGTGTCTTTTGTTATGACTTGTTTTCTGGAGTCATTTAACTAATAAATCAAAAGGCCTGATCCAGAACTACAGTTCCTACCCAAGCTGATTGCAGACATTACATTTCAAGCTGTGTCTTTTGTGCAAGGTTGCGAGGGTCTCTTCTTTGGTTTCTCTGATGTGTAGAGGTAATTGGGATGGTTTCTCTAATTCCTATCTCTTTCCTAATTGGTGAGGCTCCTTTCCCCGTACACCAGTGGTTACTATTTAAAATGAGTTCAGAGGGAAGCAGGGGGATTCCTCAGCTGAGGTTGTATCTGCAGGAACACACATCTGTGTGGGATCGGAAGAGTTAACTGAGCTAAGACTACATTTTTCTGAAGCTGTACTTAGAGCTGATTATTTCAAGGTGGCTTCTGTAATTACTTCCAAATGTTTTAATGAGGCTGGGTTTTTTGTTCCCACTTTTCTCGAGACATCTTTAAATCCCCCCCTCTCTTTCCATATTGATTTTCCAGCCACGCTCCTTTAGGCTGCTATTGGCAGAACAAGTTATATAAACTATTACAGTTTTGCCCAGAAATTTCCATTCACCTCCCAGTCCACTTTCCCTGTGTTCTGGGTGTTCATCATCTGAGGAGAATCCACGTGCTATCTGATGTCTACTGGCTATTCATCCAACCCAAGTCCTAGACCAAGTACAATTGTAAAATTCACTATTATTTTGAAAAAAATAAAAACATTTGTTCACTCTGAACTTTATATATGAGTGTTCTATTTGCATCATTTATTTCCCCCTCCCCCACTCTTCCTCCAACTTGTCTGGTATCCCTCCTCCTCTCAAATTCACAACCTTTTATTTTAATTATAACTGCTCCATGCACACAAACATGTACATATAAAATTGTAACTATAACCTGCTAGGACCCTTTAGTGTTGCTACTATGTACTCTGTATACATCACTTGGGATTGGATAAACACTGGGGTAGGGGTCATCCCTGGAGAATGCTCTCTCAGTGGGATCAATTGCTCATGGCTTTTCATTTAGGGGTGGGGCCCCAGGAAACTTCCCCCATCCACATGGGTATGCCTACTGGCTTTGTTATCAAGTCGATCTTACTTAGGCAACCATATTGTTGAGATCTCATGGATGCAGCTCCTCAAGCATGGATAGATTACTCGTGTTTATATTATATTAAAATATTGATTGATTGACCCTTCTTTTCTTATCCCTAGGGGTTTGTTACACATGGTACTGAGCTTCAAAAGGACGTTTTCATACAAATGTATCACATATTTTTGAGCATGTATTTCCTGTACCTTCCACCCTCCCCTTTCCACCTTCTTTCCCCTTCTGCTTGCCCCTCCCCCCCCCAAGCTCCCTGCCTGTCCTATGTCACTTTCATGCCACATATACGTATGATTGCATGCATCTTTATAAAATTTGGTATATACAAATAAAACCAAGTGATATTTGTATTTTCTATTTGGCATATTTTGCTAACACGACAGTCTCCAGTTGCATCCGTTTCCCAGTCAATGAGATGCGTTTAAAATTTCAGTCTGTCCTTCTCAGTTGTAGCTCTTTCTTGATGTAATACCATTCATTGCTTATAGATACTTCGGAATTCCATAATTTATCTCATTTTTTATTATATGCTTTGGTGATCTGTTTGGCCATACTGAGGGTTCCAGCTTTCGCCTTGTATACATCCCTTTCGCCCTCTGATTTCCCTTGCCCAGTGAGGACCACCTTCCCTATGCTATCAGGTCCTGAGAGTCAATTAAGCCGCCCAAGAAAGGCAGGCCTGGGACACTGATCACATGCTACAGCTTTCAGATAGTTCTGGGTAACAATGTTGCTAGCCTGTATAAGCTGATGTCAGAGAGTAGAGTCAGAACGTGCCTGCCATTCCCTTCAGACAGAGGTCCTGTTAGGTCATGATAAACAGTGGCTTCCTAAGGAGGAATGCCAGCTCTCCAGACTGCTGCTGGAAGGGACATTGGTATGCCAGACACTCTTCCTGCAAACACCATGACACAGAAGCAAGACTCCTCGTAGCATGAGGTGTTATACTGTGCCTCAAAGCATGCTGTGCATTTTCCAAACAGTAATCATAATAAATCAGCCAGAATTGCCCTGTTTTCTTTGACTATCTTTGACTCCGATAGCTGATTCTCAATTTAATTCAGTATCTTTATAACTATAATGTTCTATATTATGTTTTATGCAAACAGAGACATTCTGAATTGTTCTTTGAAATGAGAGAGGGTGTGTTTTTCTGTGTGTTTTTGTTCAAAATGAATGTGCATTTAAGGTAGGCATCAAGACCTCTCAGCTAAGCACACCAAACTTAGGAGTATTTACATAGCGCCCCCTCTCTGTATGTTTGGGTACTGAAGTTTATTGCTTGCTTCCCTAGGCTGTGTAAATCATATTGGAATGTTCTACCAGTCAGTAGGAAGAAGACAGATTAGGTGATGTGTTTTGAAAAGGCTTTCCTAAATTTGGGCCCTTGAATAATGCTAATATTAGTTTTCAAGACTAACCTACCATGTTTTCATTGTTGTGAAAAATACTGAAATAATAGATAATAAGAAACTGTTTTTCTTTGGCGCCCCGAGGATTAGCAAATCATGTGGGAAAATCCTGACACCTCTACAAGCTGCAGATGTTTTCTCTGCACACATCTAAACAAGAATTTTGAAATATCCATTTGTAACTGATATTTCCTTCCAGCCAGCTGTCTGGCACCCTGTGGGCAAGGGAGCATGGCTGGCTGTGTGGCTAAAATTCTCTATTAGGCACATTCATCAGCAGGAGACAGTGGCGAATGACCATGTGAAAAATAATAATAGAAGACAAAAATCACAGTGCCCAGGTCTTTATAGCAGAGTGGGTTTGCAGGCAGTGTCTGCTCGTGGTTTCTTCCCTGGCCTAGGGTGACTGATTTGAGTCTATCCTCTTCTGCATAAGCTATTCCCAACTCAACCCAAACTTCCTTGAACCTGTTAATTTATTAGTAAGATTAATCAGCATCTAATTTAATAGCGGAGAAAGGTCATCACCTAGGAACATAGAATGGAGTTTTTGATGAAAAACAGGTTCTCGTGTACAGGGATGTCAAACTGATAGAGGCTGTAATCTGAATCTGAAGGAACGGAAATGCTCCGCCTCTTACTCTCGACCATAGCTTTCTCTTGTGCTGTGCAATGGGTCCCATGCTGCCCTCAGCTCACAAAAAGTCTGATTTTTGAAGTCAAACTCCCCCATGTTTTGTTTACCCTGAAGGGCACATTCAGCTTTTATGCACTTTGTTTTTCGAAAGCTTAATCTCTTCTGCTTTTTCTGAAGACAGCATTGACTTTAAGCAATTGTAGCCAGTGAATCCAGCAACAAAGAGCCACACCCTGCTTTGTCCTGTCAGGGCATGGGGAAGGTCCACATCCTTTTCCCTGGCTTATCTTTCCAGACTGTTTCTCCCCGGCTCTTCCCGGACTGTGGTACTCTCCGGGTAAGCCTGAACTCCACCCTTCCCACGATTCAGCACCTCCTCTCTTCTGCTTTCCTTCAGGGCTGACTGGTACCACCTTCTGATGGAACTCTTGAGCATGGACCGTGTTCTGTCTCAGTTTCTCTCCCTTGACATATATTAGCTCCGGTCTTACTGGACGAACTGTGGGCTACATACGGTCTCCGGATATCCACTCCACGTGTCACATCTCCACGGGAGTATTTGATGGTCTTGGGTAATTAAGACAAGTTGCTTTGAATTGAGAAGAAGCCCCCCGCCCCAAAGTTCATTTGAACATATATCAAGTGGATTATAAATTGTGACTAGAACTTCCCAGAAAGACGTCATAACGTATTAACTTTTCTCGTGATGAATATTTCAGATATGTCAGCTATCAATTTTTTTCAGACAAATCACTCATTTTTAGAGTACAGCTTCAGTATTTTTTAGGGCACCTCTGCCTTCTCCTAATCACTTGGGACACCACAACTAAATCGGGGACGTATCTTATAGATGGGCATGACATGCAGTACATGTGCATTTTTTAAAAATAAGTGACTTGAACACAAGAACAAGGTCATTTCTCTGCTAGGCATTTAGTCTTAATATGATAATTCAGATTTCTTGGGTACATATGTATTGTAGAGGTTGGTCATTGGGGAATTTTAGATTTTAATAGCATTTAAATTTTGTGTGTAGAAGAAAAGAATCATAGTGTGGTCTACTTTTTCTTTAGATCCAAGGGGTGAAAATATTTCTAGTCAACTTAAAAAAAATGATCAAGTTACTGAGTATTTATCATGCTTGTACATGCGTGTGTTCACACAGAAATGGTGGCTTTACCACAGGAGGCCAACCAGAGGACCCATCATTCAGAACTAAGGCTAGATGATTATGGACAGTGAAGAGGTTCTTTTTAAGATTGATGGTTATTTTCCAATCATGTGCATTTGTGGGTGTTTGTGTGTCAGTCTGTGTGTGTGAGTTCCTTTCCATACTATGGAGGCCAGAAGAAGGGATTGGATTTCTTGGAGCTAGAGGTGGCTGTGAACTGATCGGCATGGGTGCTAGGGACTGAACCTGGGTCCTCAGCAGGAACAGTGCACCCGCCTAACTGCTGTGTCATCCTTTTAGCTTGAGAGATAAGTATGCCATTGCTCACCCAGTGGGAGACAAGTATATCCTGTATACTGCCTGGCCCTGATTTTTGGGGTACATAGGCAGTCCCCAACCCCAACCCTGCCTTCGCATCAAGGCAGACAGCCATCCTCAGGATGACAGGGGTGTCAACCTGAGATCAAACTCAAGCATGATCACCATCATCAATGGCTTCAAATTCACTGATCACTAATATGCCTGCAGCAGACACTGGGGCCTAAATACTGTGATTGTCCTCTCCCTAAAGCCCAGAGGGGGCTTAAAAAAATGTTCTCAACTGAAGTCCTGGTTTGAATTGGAATCCAACATGGCGCTGCCCCATCCCCCTTTTCCTTCCCCCTCCCCCTCCCTTCCTGTCTTCTCATTGCCTCTCTCTCTTCCTTCCTTCCTTCATGCCTATCTTTCACTTGAACTTGACCCAGCACTGATTTCACCAATGGACTGCTCTGGCTTGAACATTTGAAGAAATTAAAACAATATTTCTGGCTAGTGTTCTGCCTAAACACAGTACCCTTTGTAAAATGACACACATTTATTTTCCAAAAGACAAACATTCCATATTAAATGTTTATTAAATTATCTCCAAGCTTTAAATCTTAATGAATGTGTATTAAGTTGAAATGGCACAAAGGAAAACCAAAGGAATCTGGTTATGAAGAACGCTTTGAACTTGAGAAAGAGACTGCAAGGCGGCCATTGCTTGTATTGAAAGCCACCGTGTTTACCACTGTATTCTCTGAGTAAATTTAGCACCTCAGTGAGCTAGATACCTGAATTCTGATCTTAAGACTCCTCATTATAAGTAAAAGCATCCCCTGGTGGTGTTCTTTGCCTAGGGACTCCAACCTGTGTTTTAAAGTTTTCTTGGCTCACCACAGGGAGTGGTAACAAGCAAGCTGAAAGAGATGTTTTAAAATGAAAAGGAAGAAAAATGCAACCTGCCACGGTTACAGCTCTCTCTTACTTCTGGGAAATAATGTTCATGATTAACACTGGTGGGGGCGGGTAATGACTGTATGTGTGAATGCATGCTGTGTGCATGTGTGCATGTATGTATGTGTGTATTGTGCATGTATATGTATGTATTGTGCATATGTATGTGTAGGTATGTGGGGATGTATGTGTATGTGAGTGTGTGTATTACATATGTATGTATGTATGTATGAGTATATGTATGTATACATGTATATGTGTGTGTATTTATTGGGTATGTATATGTGTATGTATGTGTCTTTATGTGGGGGTATGTATGTGTGTGTGTCTATGTGAGTATGTATATGTGTATGTATATGTTTTTATGTGTGGGTATATATATATGTGTATGTATGTGTTTTCATGTATGTATATGTGTGTATGCACTCACAGCCATATGGAAGTTTTACATTTGCAAAGATATTTCATAACTCTCAAGAGTGACTTGCACAAATAAACGTCTTGAGAGCACTGGTAGATGGGGTGATGCCTCCACTCACATCACTTGGTCTAAAGCAGTCTATAAACGCCGGCCTTCTGCCATGAGTGAACGCCTCAGCAGAGTCTCTGGGTATCTATAGGAAGTCTGCATAGCCCTCACTGGCTCACTAGCCTTTCTTTGTGTTCTTGAAAAAAAACAAAAAAACAAAAAAACAAAAAACAAACAAACAAACAAAAAACCAAACTCAAAATGCTAGAAATGTTTTTCTTTAAAAACCTTATTCAGAATCCGAACACCAATGGGGAGAAAAGTCAGTAAACTGGTATCAAATGGTCAGAGAATGGCGCTCTGATTCCTGGGGTCTCTCTGTTGCCAGGCTCTCTCTGTTGCCACTTCTGGAGATTGTTCCATATCCAATGAGTGTTCTGGGGATTTATTAGTTTGGATAAAGACTGTGAATGTCCTAGATACAAGACGAACATCTGGCAACAATTTTATACTCAGCCGTTACATTTTAACCATCCCATCTCCACTCTTTCAATGGCTACAAGAAGCAGATCTCCCAGTTGTTGAGGAACAGAGAGGTGAGCTTTGAATTGAAGAAGACTGGAGAGAAAATTGGAAGCTTCTTGGGGAGAACAGAAATATCCCCACATATTTTGAGTTTGGGCACTTCATGACCCAGTTGGTGCCATTGTTTGGAACTTTTAGGAAGTGGGACCTGCCTACAGGAAGTAGTTCCTGGAGACAGTAATTGGAAATTTGTGGTCCTGCCTTCAGTTCTGAATACTGACACATGACCTGCCATGATGTGAGATGTGTCTACTGCTGCCACCATGAACTGTGGAGAGCCACAGAGACCACCAGCCAAGACAAACTTCTCCTTGTGTAAATTGTTCCCATCAGGAGTTTTGTCTTAGTCACTGATACACTGACTGAATTCAGCCCATGCATTCATCTCAGGAAGCCCCAAGGCTTGCCAATGTTATTGAATCTGTTCTACTTGTTGAGAATTTCCGTAAAAGCTGAGATGCCTCTAAAAGCTCTTTCAGAATATAGGAAATTGGTTCAGTACCTCTGGAAAAAAATATTTCCCAATTTTCCCAAACTTTCCAATGTAGACTTTAGTTTCCTGGGCACCTTTGGTGTGGAGGTCTACTCTGAAATATTCTGAAACCCTACTACAGGTTAATTCACAATCGAGTTTCTTGTTTGGCCAAGTTACCCATGCTTGGAGATGCCTAAGAAATAGGAAAAGGCAGAAGCATATCTGTATGAGATTTACCCCAGTCTCTGTTGGTTTCTGATTCCACCCTTATTCACCATGTAAAGTGATAATGAAGGTTACTCTACAGGTGATGGTAGAATCAGGAGGCACATGTGTAAGGGAACATGTGACACTTTCTGGCTTACAGCATGCTTGGTAGCCTCTCCATGTGTCACTGTGAATCCGGGAAATTTTAGGAAGGGATGTCTTTGATTAGAAATTCATTTTTTAACACTTATCACTCCATGTCTTCTTTTATTCCATCATGTGGGTATTTAGAAATTTATCAGTTATCAGTTATACATGACCTTTCAGCTATATGGAGTTTTAAAAAAATCATATGTAATTTTCTTTCTTACTTTGAGTGTTTTGTAATTGTGTTCCTATTCTTTCTCACCTCCTCTCTGTCTCTTACAGAGGGTGAGTCTGCCATTATTAGAATGTTTTCCTTATCATTGTGTGTAAAACCCATACCTTTCCTCGTTTATTAAACGGATGCCTACTCTTTTTGTCCCTGTGATGGTTTGAATGAGAAAGATGTTTGTCATAGTCTCCAGTGTTTAAATACTAGGCTTCGGAGGTGTGGTCTTGCTGGAGAATGTGTGTCAACTGGGGGGCAGGCTTTGAGTTTTCAAAGCCTCCTGCCACCCCTGGTTCTTCCTCTTAACCTTCTCTTTGCTATTGAAGATGAGAGTTCTTGGCTGCTGTTCCAGCCTTCATGTCTGCCTGTTACCCTGTTTCCCCTCCATGGTGCTAATAAACTCTAACCCCTAGAACTGTAAGCCTCAATAAACCATTATTTCTATAAGTCGCTTAGGTCATGATGCTTTATTAGAACACTATAAAAGGAAACTAGTAAGACCTTGAACCTTGAAGTACTTTCAGACTTATGTAGATGTCAAAAACACGTTTGTATTCCATGACAGAAACAGCTCTATCAGGTCTACATACATTGTTCTAAACACACATGTGGATTTCCCCTGTGTCAGATTTATTCCACAAATTTTTGTTGCAATTCTGTAATATTCATAATCATTCGATGTGTTGGACTCAATGTATTGCTTTCAAACATTTTATTTTATTTTTTTGGAAGCACATCTTAGTATGGTCTGCTATCATATTGTGATCATAATCAGTAGTATGACTAATACTGATTCTTTAAAGGACATTATATGTCAGCTTTCAGATTCCCTCCCAGAGACTAGAATTCTCTCTCAAGTTTCTAACAATGCATTCTTCTGAATAAGGAACCATTTAAGCACTCGCCTGCCTTATTCTCTCAGAGAACTCACAAGAGTATCAGGAGCTCTTCTCCATTACTTCTCTTCATCGGTTAAATTTCTAAAAGAGATGTGTGTCTTGAAAAAAACAAAACCCTCCAGTTCTCTCAGGTTATCCTTCCTAAGACTCAAGCCCCACACGTGAGAAGGATATTCACTGCTGTTATTTCCCAAAACACCACACCATCAGACCTCTGAGCTCTCCTGCCTTGTCCCAATCTTTGCCTTCCATGTCACTCTGACAAAGCTTAAGATGTTACCACGACTTCAGGTTTCTATATCTTGTGGGTAGCTTTGCAATTCTTTAGGTTTGGATTCTTTTTTTTTTCAGCCTTCTTATTTAAATGCATCTGTTATAGTAATTAAATGATCATTTCTCCTCAAATCTCAGTGACTTCAAATTGATGAATTTGATTAGATTACTATAATTATTGTTATATTAAGATTTGTATCAGGTTAATTGTGAATAATTTCCATTTGTTATCGTTTTGTTATTATTTTCTACTCCCTTGATTAATTTGCAAGTTAGATTTTTATGGTCTTTTCTGAAAACTCTTCATTTGCATACATTCATTATCCAAAACAGTGACTCTTGCCATGTCAATTCCATACACTGACCATACACTGACTGTGCCCTTTGACACATTTCCATTCTTATACTTTGTTACCTCCTACTCCTGCTGGGCATCTTATTTCTCTTATACTATGTTGCAGTTAATGGATTGGAATAAACTTGTCTTATGGGCTCAAAACTTGAAGTATGCTTTGTGCCTGTTCAGTTATGTGTGTGTTTAACCTAAAAACAGTTTCTCTAGTGATGTTGAAATAGTATTTCCATCCTGTACATTTTCTATCACATTAAAACATAGAAAACAATGTAATAAATTATGTAACAAAAAAAATCTTCCTACTTAACTGTCAATGACACATTACTATCACCGGTTAAGTTTTCCTAATCGGGAAATCTAAAATACCAAAATGTTTCCTCAATCCTGAACATTTTTTAGCATTAATGTAACATTATTTCTGTACTTTCCTATATAACAATTGCTTAGTGTCTGAGGGTTTCTATTGCTGTGAAGAGACCATGACCATCACAGCAACTCTTACACAGGAAGACATTTAAATTGGGGCTGGCATACAGCTCAGAGATTTAGTCTTTTATTGTCAGGGTAGGGAGCATGGCAGCAGGCAGGCAGACACGGTGTTGCTGTGGTAGCCAAGAGTTGTATATCTGGATTTGATCTACAAGCAACAGGAAGAAAGAGCAATACTGAGCCTGGCTTTAGCTTCAGAAGACTCAAAGCCTACTGCTAATGCACACTTTCCCCAACAAGGGCACACCTCCTAGTGTTGTCAACCACTGTGGACCTACAGGGACCATTTTCATTCAGACCACACAGCACTTATTTATGTCAATTTTATGTCCTCCCTGTCCAAATCATCACCAACTTATACGAGAAGCTGGTTCTTTCTGTACGACATGTTTTGCAAGCCCCTAGTTTGAGTTTTGGAAGAGATTCACTGATATGATTATTACCTAATCAGCGAGTTTCCAGGAAACACAGGAAAATGTTACGCAGCTTAGGAGAAGATGACACCTCCAGAGGCATGGCCAATTTGGACAGAAAAAGGAGAGAAAAGAGAAAAAGCATCAAAGGAAAAGTGAACTCTCAACCCAAACTGCACAAACATAATACTGTCAGGAAGCAGTGTGTGTGAGCCCAGGAGGGGGTGGGACGATGAGGCTCACCTGTGAGCCCCAGGGGATTATTCTTAGAGCCACGAACCTCCTGATGGATGTCTAGCTGAATTTCAAAAACCGCTTGGGACAAGTGGCACCTTTTTAATGACCTTTGATTTCCTACATGTTTGAATGACAGTATCTGTAACTGGTTTCCAATAATGTCTGTACCACAATTATATTTAGGGAGAGGAGTGTTGGTGTCATAAGTTTCCCAGGTTCACAGACGGATAGGTGCTTCCCACAGGGAGGATCATGACTAGACTCAGGAGACACGGGTGATGTACTTTGGTTTTGAGCTAATGAGATGCATAGTCTGGAGTTAGTGTTAGGTTGGGTGTGAATTTGGGATGGGCTGAGTAAATAAACACTAGTGAATTATTTCGGTTGGTTACAGTTCGGATGGAAAGCATCCCTCCAGATATATGAATAATTTATATTCAAAACTTGGGTCCCAGACAGTGGAATTCATGAGAGCTGATGGCACTGCATGGATGCTAACTTCGTCAAGAGTTTCAGCCATTAAGGCTGCAGCAGCTGAATCTGCCCACAGGCTGTGATGGTTGGTAACAGGCCAGTGGAAACTCACCCTGCTCCTGGCTTGGTCCTAGATTGGGCCTTGAGAATCCCAACTCCCGTAACTCAGGGTTACTGGCCAAGCACTACTTCTGGCCAAGCTGTGCTTTACCACTAACTCACTACACATGTTCGGAAGACCCTAGAAAAGCCAGCCGCTGTCGCTCTGCGCCTGTGCAGAGGTGGCCACCATTCCGTGATTCTCAGCAATTTGTTGTGTGGTGTGACTTCGTGATACTCTTTGGCTCCCGGTTACCAAGATTCTGTTGTAATTGAAAGTCCTTTCAGGGGGTACCTGTCAGCCACCCCCCCCCCAACACACACACTTCTCACATCTTTCTCCTCCCTAGCAACTGTGATGTGAACAGCCTCAACCATATGTTCCACGCCAAGTGATCCTCTCTCCACTTCACTTCTAAGCAGTGGAATCAGACAAATGTGTGTTGAAAGCTTCTGAAATCATGATCCAAGTGTAGAGTGTAGTTTTTACTACCCCGGTTTAAGCTCCAGGTAGATGGTGCTACCAGCCCCACCTAAGTTCGCACACATACACAAATTAGCTTATTTTTTGATATACTTTAGCCCAATGGCCGGGTTCTTCTAAGCCTTCCTTGACTATCTCATACCCTTCTTTTCACTTCGAACTCAGCATCCTAAATCTGCCTTCAGCTTAATTACGTTTCTAATATCCCAGCTGGTACCCCAGGCCAGGTCAGGGAAGTGGTCGATGGCTACTCTGCCCAAGATCTCACGTGGCTGACGGCTTCTTCTCCCTTCCTCACACCACAAACATGGTGAATATTTTCCTCCTCCCCGTGTCTGCTAGCCTGCCTGTGGGAAAACTGGAAGTCCCGCCTATTCTGCCCAGCTCATTGGCCACGAGCATCTTTATTGATCGATCAAGAACCTATTGGGAAACAGAACCTTCAGTGTTCCCATGCAGATTCCCGATCACAACATCAGAACCGTACCCTACCCAACCTCTTCTTTAAAAAAAAAAAAAAAATTCTTAATTTTAGGTATTTTGTTTCAGTGATGGAACACTGAATGCCACCAGGTCTAAAGGGCAGACTCAAATTGAGTGATTTTCCCTTAGACACATCTGTGTGCCAGTGTGGTCCAAGGGAGACTTGGCGTACGTGGCTGAGGAAAGAGAGCTGAGATGGTCAAGTTGGTGTGGACTCTATATAGCTGGGCTATCGTCAAAGGTCTTTTATAAGAAGTGAATCTCAAATGTGTCATGCGCTGGCAGGTTGGGGTACAGTCTCCTTTATGCTAGTCTCAGAGGCAGAACGAACGGGGAGAGTTTCTCTTTCTACCTAGAAGCAGTCAGTCCTGCCAACACTGTGGGCCTAGCCCCCACGCAAGCTGATTTGGGATTTCTGATCTTCAGATGCAAAGATCAGATCTGTACCACTTAAAACTCCCGTGTTTCTAAAGGAGAGCAACAGGAAGCACACGCGTGCTTGAGTATGATCCTTTTCCTGGTTAGAGCACAAGTGTGTATATGTTGTATATGTGTATATGCATATGTGCATGCACATATGTATGATGTTTATGCATATGCTGTATGTTTAAAGTCACAGTGTGTATTTGTGTTATGATTTCTAGGTCAAGTTCAGAATTACAGTTATTTACTTTCATTATGTCTATGTTTGTATCTTCTTTTTTCTCCTATCCTGAAAATCGAGGTCCTTGTGACAAGACAATTTTTTCCTTACTTACTCTATCATCAACCAGCACTAGAATGATAATACCCTAATAATCGCTAAATATCTGATCATAAGAACCATTGATGTTTTCGATTCTATACCCCTAAGAGTATTAAATCAAGCTACTATGTCTTAAAGCCATCTGGAATATATATTCTCACTTATTATGCATCAAATGAAAGCAGAATTAGCTTTGTGTGTTTCACTTGCAGAGTTTTTAATGATCACTTTTCAATTGAACGTTACTTAATAACCATGTAAAATACTTTTTATGGTTCTAACATTAAGCCTATAAACCTAAAAAGTTTGGCTTCTATTCTTGTCTTTTCTAATCTTCCCATCATCCTCTGTGAGGGCAAATATTTTAAAAACCATTAGGAAATGTTATTGATTTACTTTAATAAATCACTCAGAGACTTCATTATATATTAATAATGTGAATACAAATCCAAGACCATGCAAACTTTGAAACATTTTCAAAGCACACACACACACACAAATGTAGGAAGCACCTCATTTATAATTCTCACCATTAACCCCATGATTGTCAGCTTACTGCACACTTAAAAACATCTCACTTTTAACGCGTACTCTCTGTTTCATAGCTATGTGTTTTTATCTGAACTTGCTGATTGAGCCATTTGGCAATTCTCAGATGTTTACATGGCTTGTGTTTTATAGACTCCCTGCCTTGGATGTTACTAAAGGCAATTCCCAGTGTATCCCCTTTCGAGTGTTATTTGAGTTAAGCTTTACTCAAAAGTGATTTTTTTTCCCTCTTACCATGAGATGTACCATATGTTCCTGCCCTCACCCCTTTTAAGAATGGGTTCCTAGGTCTGGTAACTCAATGAGGGCTTTCAGACGATGCTGTTTTGATTCGACCGAAGCTTGTTTTCCTTCTAAGTGAAATGCTTCCATAAAGCCAAGGCCCATCATCTGCTGTCTGTTTTTATAACAGAGATAGGATCAGTGCTTGATTAATATAAAGTTTTTTTTTTTTTCAAACTGACAGGTGGTTCCTTGGCATCTTCAAACAGCAGGTTATCTTTTCTTGTTTCTGTTCTCCTTTCTCTTTCTGAAAGTCCACCAGAATGCCTGCATCTGCATGCCCTGGATGGGGCTCCAGCCACCGGAATTAGTTTCATTGTTACTGCTCAGATTTTTTCTGTCTTTAAGACATGGCAATTTGGCTCCTAAATCATTTTGACACAATTATAGTAAATTTTGATAACTTCTTTCCTTTTGATGTAATATTTCATGCTCATCTTGTACATTTCTTGTCCTAAATTTGAATCAGTCATTTCTCCAAGGATCCCTGATTCTTTTTTAGAGCAAAACGCAATTATATCCGGGCCATAATGTGGGTACCAGGGGTGCACATTATTATTAGCTGTTAGGTTGATGGTAATTTCTAGATGTTCTCAAGAAATAAAGTTTAAAATGTGAAATCAATTCTTATTACTTGAAATTAGGATGGATGGTGAGGTTATTTTTTTAACTAAACTTTTTTATAACTTATTAGATTTTTTCTTCATTTACATTTCAAATGCTATCCCGAATGTCCCCTATGCCCTCCCCCCACCCTGCTCCCCTGCCCACCCACTCCCACTTCTTGACCCTGGCGTTCCCCTGTATGGGGCATATAAAGTTTGCAAGACCAAGGGG